>NC_090654.1:22667010-22929466 GCF_040937935.1 Hyperolius riggenbachi
ATATATATATATATATATATTTTACAGGATTAGCTGCATGCTTGTTTCTAGTGTTATTCAGACACTACAGCAGCCAAATAGATCAGCCAGGCAGCTGGTAATGTTTAACATCCTTGGCGGTAATCCCGAGCTGAGCTCGGGGTAAGCCGCCGCGGAGGATTTCTCAGGCCCTGCTGGGCCAATTTTCATATATTATTATTTTTAATTTTTTTTAACACGCAGCAACCACTTTGCTAGCTGCGTGTTCAGGTCGATCGCCGCCGATGCGCCGCTACCCGCCGCGATACAGCCCCCCCGCATACTCCTTGCGCAGCCTGGCCAATCGCCGCCAGGCTGCGCTATGGGGTGGATCAGGACTCCCTGTGACGTCACGACGTCGGTGACATCACTACGTTCGTCGCCATGGCGACGGGGGAAGCCCTGAAGGAAATCCCCATTTAGAACGGGATTTCCTTATGGGCAAGCGCGCCGAGGGCGATCGGGTAGGTGGGAGGGACGCCGCAGGGAGGGGGTAATCATGTAGCTAGCGCTAGGCTAGCTACATGAAGAAAAAAATTAGGCTAAAAAAACCTGCCGCACAGCCACAGAACAATAGACCGCCAGGGAGGGTAAAAGGAAATAAATATGGCAGCCTCCATATCACTCTTACCCCAGGTTCACTTTCAGGCTGGGAGCACACTGGACAGTACATAAAACCGTGTTGTGTTCTGCACTGTGCGGTTTTATTTCTTTGGTGTGGTTTTTTTTTTTTGTATGCGGTTGCGTTTCACGTTTGCTCTTTAATGTGTTTTTTTTATTTTTTGTGCGTTTTAGAGTTTGCGCGTTTTAGCAATAACCTTAATTAGTGGAGTAAAATAGAGTAATATATATTTTTAAAAAATTCTAAAACGCATGATAAAAACGCATTTCTGTGTATCCATTGAGAGACATTATGTGCGTTTTTTGAATATCATGCAGCAAGTTGTGCATTTCAAAAACGCACACTTTAAAACGCACACATACGCGTTTTTTTACATGCGGCTCATAGCCTTTCTTAAAGGGGAACTTCAGCCTAAACAAACATACTGTAATTAAGTTAAATTAGTTATGTTAATTACAATAGATTGGTAATATAATCTTTTACCCACCCTGTTTTAAAAGAACTGGCAAATGTTTGTGATTCATGGGGGCTGCCATCTTTGTCATGAGGGCAGCCATCTTTTTGGTTGAAAGGAGGTGACAGGGAGCAGGAGACACAGTTCCAACTGTCCTGTGTCCTGATCACCTCTCCCAGCTGCAGACGCTAGGCTTCAAATGTCAAATTCAAAATTGCACCAAAACAGCAGAACGAGACCAACAACATCAGAAATCCCATCATGCTTTGCACAGCATCAGGGGAAGTTTTCTTCTGTGCAGCTAAAAATGAGGCTTGTATAAGAGAAAAAAAGTTCTGATGCTGTTAAACTGTTAAAGAAACACCGAGCCTTTTCAGTGCTGATGAGTCGATTTTTTTTTAGTCCGGAGGTTCACTTTAACCTCCCTGGCGGTCTGACTCCCTGCGGGCGTGGGAAGTTTTTTTTTTTTGTTTTTTTTTTTTTTCCCTATCATGTAGCTAGCCTAGCACTAGCTACATGATGACCCCCCTCCCTGCGGCATCCCTCCCACCCCCTCCGATCGCCGTTGGCGCGCTTGCTCATAAAAAAATCCCATTCTGAACGGGATTTCCTTTAGGGCTTCCCCCATCGTGCTAGCTGCGTGTAATAAAAAAAAATTACGCAAATCGGCCCAGGAGGGCCTGAGAAATACTCCTGCGCGGCATAGCCCTTACCGCCAGGAAGGTTAAAGGCAGAAACCGCTAGCTTTTCGGCGCTGGTCTAGTTTCGGGGACCCAGCAGAAAACCTACAGAAATTCTGCTAACTTGATTGGCTGGACGGCTCTGTCTCTCAAACGTTTAGGCTTGAGTGTATTTTTTTGAGCGTTTAGGGAGCGCTTTAAATTGCTAGCGATTTCCCTAAACGCTCTGCTAATGTAAATAGGTGGGACAGATTCCATTACAGCGATTGCGATTAAGGAAATCCCAATCGCAGGACATTTTTTGGGGAGTGCTTCCATTCTAATGAATTGTATAGGAGCATGAAAATCGTTCCCAAAATCGCTTGCAAAACGCTATCACAAATCGCTAGCAATAGCGCTTTCTAGTGGGTTCCAGGCCTCAGACAGGTTGATGTAAATTAAAGGACAACTGTAGTGAGAGGTATATGGAGGCTGCCATATTTATTTCCCATTAAACAATACTAGTTGCCTGGCAGACCTGCTGATCTATTTGGCCCAGAAACAAGCATGCAGCTAATCTTGTCAGATCTGACAATGTCAGAAACACCTGATCTGCTGCATGCTTGTTTAGGGGCTGTGGCTAAATGTATTAGTGGCAAAGGATCAGCAGGACGTTGCGTTTTAGAGGACGTTATGGTCGCATAATGTGCACCTAACGCAAGGCCTGGTGCTCTCTGGTGTGGACGTCGGAGTGAGCCGCGTTGTGCAGCTCACTCTGGCGTCCGTGATGCCGTGATGCGCACTCTTGGACGCATGCGGCATCACGTGGTCCCGCCGGCCAATCGCTGCACAGAGCGGCCGCACCAGGAAGTAAACACTGCACGTCACTGAGTGCAGTGAATATTAATTAGCCATGTGCCCGGCCGCTCTCCCCTCCTCCCCAACATGACTGAGCATGTGCAAGCAGTCTAACGCGGCTCTACCGCATATAAAGTACTGCATGCAGTACGTTGTCTGGTGGCGCAGCGTTACTAAGTAACGCAACGTGGGCACTGTGAACAGCCCATTGATTTTTCATTGCTGTGCGGTGGTCTGCGTTACGTGCGCCTGTAACGTCCCACTGTGAAACCAGCCTAAAGGAAATAAAAATGGCAGCCTCCATATCACTTTCACTACAGTTGTCCTTTAAGCCCCCACTATTCGTCCAATCACAATGCTGCGTGCTGTGATTGGAGAACTGTTCCCTATGAGGTTTCCTGCTGTGTTCCCTGAACTAGACTAGCGCCAGCGTTTCTGCTTAGTGTACTCCTAACCCGAGTCTGAAACATCTGATCTGCAGATTTGTTCAGGATCTATGGCTAAAATATAGATGCAAAGGATCAGCAGGACAGCCAGGCAATGTGCATTGTTCAAAAATAAATATGGCAGCCTCATTATCTCTCTCGCTTTAGGTGTCCTTTAATTTGTAGTTAAGTAAGAGGAGGTTGACACTATGCCCAGATTCTGATTCTATTCCGGTGCTTTATTATGTGAGCAACGTGCTGCAATAGCCCCACAACGGCAGGGCTGTTTTTAGGCAAAGGCATTCCAGGCCATTGCCTGGAGTGCCATCGGTCCTGGGGGGGTGTGCCATGTCCCTTGATTAAACCACACCCCCAAATGAAGCCCCGCCCGCACTGGTGTTTTATCACCTACCTCTGCTGCGAGAGTGTATAGTAGCAGGAAGTTTGGTGTCATGAGGAGGAGCAGCAGCATCTCAGTTCCTGGAGAGCAGACATTTCAAGGTCCGGATAGTGTAAGGTGCAGGCAGTCGCCTCTGTGTCCCACTGCATGTCAACTCGCTCACCATACACTTCTATGGGCCTGTTCACAGTATGTGTTGTAGCAGATCACGTCATTCTAAGGGCCCTTTTACATGGGCAGTTGAACTGTGTGCTCCGCAAGCAGTTACCAGGCAGCCGTGGGCAGTTACCAGGCAGCCGTGGGCAGTTACCAGGCAGCCGTGGGCAGTTACCAGGCAGCCGTGGGCAGTTATCAGGCAGCAGCGAGCAATTGTGAGAGTTCGAATGGCTTTTCACTGCCTATCCACTGCCCCTGTGAAAGGGCTTTAACTTGCTACATGCAGGTTTTGTATTAACCTCCCTGGCGGTAAGCCCGACAAAGTGTCGGGCTAGCCGCCGCAGGGGATCACATGGCCCCGGGAGGATTTTTTTTTTTAAATAAAAATTGCGCTATGCGAATATGAAGAGAAAAAAGCACTTGCACGAAATGCAGCAGGGGTGGATACTGCCACACTGGGCTTACCTGCAGCGTGCTCCAATGGTATTCCACGATTTCAAACAGAAGAGAGGAAGGAGATGGGCACAGCTGCTAAAATACCCTTTATTGTGGCTGGGTTGACACAAAGGCCTGGTGGACACCAAAAATCGCTAGCAGATCCGCAAAATACTAGCAGATTTTGAAACGCTTTTTCTTCTTTTTCTGTAGCGTTTCAGCTAGCATTTTGCGGTTTTGTGAAGCGTTTTTGGTATAGTAGATTTCATGTATTACTACAGTAAAGCTGTTACTGAACAGCTACTGTAACAAAAAACGCCTGGCAAACCGCTCTAAAGTGCCGTTTTTCAGAGCGGTTTGCGTTTTCCTATACTTAACAATGGAGGCAGAAACGCCTCCGCAATCCAAAATCTGCAGCAGCCCGGGAGTATGCGTTTCTGCAAAACGCCTCCCGCTCTGGTGTGCACCAGCCCATTGAAATACATTACCCAAGCGTTTCCACACCCGCAAGCGGATCGCAAACTGCAGCCGAACCGCTCTGGTGTACACTAGGCCTAAGAGCTCTTCTGTTTGAAAAATTGCACTATATTCTTCAGCTAAAACTTTGCTAGCTAATTATGTCCCCCAAGTGCCTCCGGTCCCCACCGATCACCGCCGTAATACGTACCCCCCAGGGATCCCGCGATGCCGCAGCCTTCATCTCCAGGCTTTCCTATGGGGAGGATCGGGACTGCGCATGACGTCGTGCCCAATCGTCGCCATAGCGGCGAGTGAAGCTGCGGCTCTCGCAGGATGGATTATTACTGGCGGCGAACGGGGGGATCAGAGCGGTGCCTGGGGGCTTGTGGGACATAATTAGCTAGCAAAGTGCTAACTTACACATATAGCGCAACTTTTATTAAAAAAAAAAAATCTGCCGCGGACGCAGCCTCTAAAACTGCGTACCGCCAGGGAGGGTAAAGTCTGTCCTGTCTCCATGGCAGTTCACACTTATTATAACTGGTGCGTTATACAACTGACCACCGTGTACCTAGTCTGATGCCCTGTTCACACTTGTAAATGCAAATCTTGCATTTACTTTTGTGATCTGCTGGTACTTAAAGGAGTTCGTGGGGGAGGAGGGGGGGGGGTGAAAATAAAAATGTAAGCTGTAATGTCACGCGCCGTCCTTCTCTGATGCTCCGTTCCCCGCCGCCGGTCTAATCTGCCGTCTATTGCCACACGCGTGCTCGCTGCTGTGCATGTCATCGATAGCTTACTGCGCAGGTGCAGTACAAGAAAACTTCGTCCTGCGCAGTAAGCTCCCATCAACGCGCGTGGGAACGAGCATTATTTGTCTTCTTAGACGAATATCGGACCAGCGGCGGGGAACAGAGCATCGTAAGACGGCGGCGCGGGACATTACATCTGCAGGGGGATGATAGAAGACCCAGGTAAGTGTCCATTTTTATTTTCAAACCCCCCTCACAGAACCCCTTTTAAGTGGTTGAGTTAGTTGTCCGTTCCCATGCAAATACGCATTTCTTCCATTTATTGACTGTATGCGACGCAGCACCCAGATAACATGCGGCACAGCTTTCCGTTGCGTTCCTGGTTTTACAGAAAGTTCCCCATTGTCAACTTGGTCTAATAAAAAGAAAAAAAACAATTGCTATCTGTATCGGCAGATTGCTTGTTGATCTCTCGTTTTCCAAAGACTTATGTGTACGTGACGTTATGCTAGGCAATTATCAGCATTACCACACCTTTGTACTGCATCGACCAGTAATAAACCGCTGGCGGTGCGATGGAAATTATTTGTAAATGGAAATGCCACATTTAGCTGAGAAATGAACACTCTCTCTGTTCTATATTTTTGTTACACATTCTTTCTGCTTGCTTACTTTATTATGTGCATAAAAATGCACAAATTCTCCATTCTGAATACCATTTGTGGTAAAGAAATATGTAACGAAAAATTACCAACAGTGGTAATTACAGATAATTTTTTTTGAATAAGGCTACTTACGCACCAGGACGTTGCATTTAGGGGACGTTATAGGGCACCTAACGTGCCGCTAACGCAACGCCTGGTGGTGCTGGAGGAGGACGCTACCAAGAGCCGCGTTACAAGCAGCTCTTGGTGCGCCTGCTCTGTCGGAGGCGCTGCGGAGACCACGTGAGCGGAGCTCTCCGCATCACATGGTCCCGCCAGCCAATCCGCGGCCGCTCCAGGATGTAAACACTGCAAGTGCAGTGAATAATAAGTAGCCATGTGCCTGGCTACGTAGCGGCCTCTCCCCTGCCTCCTCTCCGCCCATAAAATGAAAAAAAAAAAACCAACCCCTACTGAGCATGTGCAAACCGTCTAACGCGGCTTAGCCGCGTGTAAAGTACTGTATGCAGTATGTTATGTAGACGTGCTGCGTTACAATGTAACACAATGTGGGTACTGTGAACAGCCCATTGATTTTCTCATTGCTGTGCGGTGGGGTGTGTTACAGGCTGCTCTAACGTGCGCCTGTAACGTCCCACTTTGAAAGCAGCCTAAGGGTAGGAACTCACTAGCGCGTTTTTGGCAGCGTTGGGACCGCAGACAATCGCCGTTGATTCCCAAAAAAAAAGCTTTGCCAATGAAAGTGTGTGGGGTGATCCCTATAGTGTGGTTGCGAATAGGAGAAGTTACAATCGCAGTACATGCGGCATTGCAAAGTATATCGGCGCTGCATAAATCACTTATCAAAGCGATTTTTGCAGTGCTTTGGGGGGAGGAGCAATTAGACTCTAAATAAGCTTTATTATACTTAACGGGTCTCTGTATTTCCTTCTACTGTCCGTAGCCCCGCCCCTAGAGGAAAAGGTGACAGGCGCTTCTCTGATTGGTCATAGAGAAGCATCTATGACCTTTACCTTGGCTGGCTGCTTCCATGTCACCATGTTAGCATCTCAACGACCACTTCTACTAATTCATTCTTGCTGTGAGATGGATTTGGCTTTCCGGACCATCTCTTAGGGCCGGTTCACATTGGGCATTTGCCCGCTGCTTCCCGGCGAATTGCGTTCGTGGTCGCGAGTTGGCGGGCAAAAACTCACGATTCAGCGCGACTTGCTCTTGTGATTTCTGTTCAATAGAACGAGAATCACAGCGCAATCGCCCCAAAGACGCTGCATGCAGCGCATTTGCGATTATTCTACATCGCAAACACCACAGTGTAAATGTATCCATAGGGATACATTAGTAGCAGCGCTTTGCTGATCACCGGCGCTAAGTGTGATCCAGCCCATAGCCAAAGTACTCCAGAGTAGCGTTGGCAAAGTAAAAAAAAAATGCAATTTTAGCTTACTGTCAGTTTTGAAGACACTCAGCCTAGTGCAGAATCGCACGAGTTTTCCCCATAGAACATAGTGGAAAACCCGTGCGATTCTGCTAAGTGTCACTCTGGCTTTAAAGGGGAACTGAAGAGAGAGGTATATGGCGGCTGCCATGTTTATTTTCTATTAAGCAATACCAGTTGCCTGGCAGCCCTGCTGAACCTCTGCCTCTAATACTATTAGCCATAGCCTCTGAACAAGCATGCATCAGATCAGGTGTTTCAGACTTCAAAGTCAGATCTGACAAGACTAGCTGCATGCTTGTTTCTGGTGTTATTCAGATACTACTGCAGAGAAATAGACCAGCAGGGCTGCCAGGCAACTGATATTGATTAAAAGGAAATAAGTATGGCAGCCTCTGTATACCTCCTACTTCAGTTACCCTTTAAATGGCATAAAGATTTGTGCGGCGCGGATCCATCTCTACGGCAATTTGTGTAAACATAAGCCAAGTAAATGTGCGTAATATCTTTTTAAATGATCCAATCAATAGTGCGATAAGTTTGCTTGTTTTGTAAAATACAACCTTATCTCCTGCAATATTTACCTTACAAAATCTGACCCTACTGCAGCACGGCCTCATTTGCAGAAGTTATCAGCAGAGATTTACTAATGTAAATTTAATGAAAAGTGGACCAAAACTCTTGCTCAGGAGAGAAAGAGAACAGAGAGACATCCACCCTGTGTGTATTATACAGAGCAGCCTGTCTAATGCTGCCTTCTCTGCAAATTACGAGCCTGTGTAATCTGACCTCCCAGCTGTCTGCCAGTTGAGAGCTAATATGTAAACTCAGGAGTTTAACCCTTTCTGTGCTCCACAAACCAGGAAGTAACTAAACTGCAGCGTCTCTGTAGGAGCTCTATGAGCTGCAATAAGGACATTTTTTTGTTCTGTAAAGGTTATTATGCTGTTACTTATCTTTTAGAGCAGAGAGGACATTCTGCGTTCAGGCCCGCTATAACATCTAGCGTTAGGGCCTGTTTCCACGTGTGCGGAGTACACAGCGTTTCCCTGCATCCCAGTTCACAAGAGGGGAACACATCCTATTCCAGCAATAGTATGCCGTCCAAATCGCATGCGGGTGCGTTTCTGGATGGCACTCAGCAGTCTTTCGTCTCACATGTCTCTATAGCCGCTCTGCCGTCGTGAGCTGCGCCAGTGTTGCTCTTCCGCATAGCATTCTGCTGCAGCAGAGAGAGGCATCTGTACTGTGCAGGGCCCCTTAACAGCGGTCCTAAAGTGAACCTCCAGACTAAAAATCGACTCAGCAGCACTGAAAAGGCTTGGCGTTTCTTTAACAGCAGCACTGAAAAGGCCTGGTGTTTCTTTCACAGCATCAGAACTTTGTTTCTCTTATACAAGCCTCATTTTTAGCGGCACATAAGAAAACTGCCTGGACATTTTTCCCCTGATGCTGTGCAAAGCATGATGGGAATTTTTTTTTTTTTTTTTTTCATTTTGAATTTGACATTTGAAGCCTAGCGCATGCAGCTGAGAGGGGTTATCAGGACACAGGACAGTTGGAACTGTGTCTCATGCTCCCTGTCACCTACTTTCAACCAAAAAGATGGCAGCCCTCATGACAAAGATGGCAGCCCCCATGAATCACAAACATTTGCCTGTTCTTTTAAAACAGGGTGGGTAAAAATTACATTACCTATCTATTCTTGTTAACATAACTAATGTAACTTAATGACAGTATGGTTTTTGTTTTTTTTTGGTTTTTTTTTTAGGCTGAAGTTCTCCTTTAACCTCCCTGGCCAGTGTTCTCCCCAGAATTTTTTTCCAGCTAGGTGGCATGAAATAGTAGCCGGGTGGCATGAAATAGTAGCCGCATGGGACGTGATGAGAAAATGCAGGGCTGGCGTTTCTGTATGCACCTCTGCTTTCAGCAGAGGAGGTGAGCCGATGACAGCCGGGTGCTCACCAAAACTAGCCGGGTGGAGCAACCGGCTAAAAGAGCCTGGGGAGAACACTGCTGGCGTTCAATTTTTCCCAGGATCTCTGTGCAAAAAGTGATAACATTTATTTTTAAAACGTTTTTTTTTTCCTGCAACTTGCCAAAATGTGTCAAGCAAGGGTCTAGTATACAGTGCAGGAGAGTATTGATGTGTATGCACGTTTATACTGTTCACAGCATGTTTTTATGGGCGGATATATCTGTCCATACCGCTAGGGAGGTTAAAGTGAATGGGAACCGCATTTAAAAAAAAAGACACAGATACTTACTTACCCAAGGAGAGGGAAGGCTCTGGGTCCTATAGAGCCTTCCGGCTCCTCTCCTGGTCTCCTCGTTCCAGTGCTGGCTCGCCCGGTAACAGTATTTGATGATTTGGCTAAATTAGTCAAATACTGCTTTACCCGGGTGAAGGAGGCTTCAGAAGTCTTCAGGGAGCCCGAGTGCTCCTGAAGAAGGGCGGCCCTGTACTGCGCCTGCGCAAGCACGCTCTCTTGCACGCTCACGCCTGTGCAGTATGGAGCCGCACGTCTTCATGAGGACACGGTTCCCAAAGACTTCCAAATACCCTTTCGGTGGGTGATTGAAACGGGGGGCAGGGGGAGGGGGGGGGAAGCCAGCACAGGATAGAGAGCACCGAGAGGGGAGACGGAAGGCTCTATACGACCCAGAGCCTTCCCTCTCCTTAGGTAAGTATTTGCATCCTCTCTGTCCCCAGTACAGTGCCGCCTTAGATCTCAGCACTGTACAGTGTTATTAGACGGCGGTTTAGCCATCTAACCGTCTCCTAGCGGCGATTGCTGATGGAAGACTGATGGCGGAGCTCCCTCATGCGCGGGATCTCCTGCAAAACTCCGCTGGGGCTGTCGCTCTGCTCATGCTGATCGGCTTTGAGCAGTTGTTAGCAGGGTAAAGAGAGCCTGAGGTGGGCTCAAAAGATGGAAAAAAAAGTAGGCTTTCTGATCCTCAGGGCTGATCCGATCAGGTAGCCACAAAAACTGCCGCTCATGTGGGCTGCAATGGGCCACTTTCACTTTGGTGACCTATAGGTCACCACGCTGCACTGAGGTGTGTCTCATAGGGTGCAGGGAGGCGTGGGAGCGGCAGGGGGCGTGGCCAGGGAGAGAGAGCAGGAACTGTGTGTGTGTCTCGTAGCGTGCAGGGAGGCGTGGGAGCGGCAGGGGGCATGGCCAGGGAGAGAGAGAGCAGGAACTGTGTGTGTGTGTCTCGTAGCGTGCAGGGAGGCGTGGGAGCGGCAGGGTGCGTGGCCAGGGAGAGAGAGAGCAGGAACTGTGTGTGTGTCTCGTAGCGTGCAGGGAGGCGTGGGAGCGGCAGGGGGCGTGGCCAGGGAAAGGGAGAGCAGGAACTATGTGTGTGTGTGTGTGTGTGTGTGTGTGTGTGTCTCGTGGCGTGCAGGGAGGCGTGGGAGCGGCAGGGGGCATGGCCAGGGAGAGAGAGCAGGAACTGTGTGTGTGTCTCGAGGCGTGGGAGTGGCAGGGGGCGTGGCCAGGGAGAGAGAGCAGGAACTGTGTGTGTGTCTCGAGGCGTGGGAGCGGCAGGGGGTGTGGCCAGGGAGAGAGAAAGAGAGCAGGAATGCCCCTGGCAGGCGTTTTGAGCAGGGAACTTCTGTCCCCTGTGTTTACCTCCGAGTTAGCGACAAATATTGTCACTTAAGTCAGGGGCTATAGTGAGGGGAGGGGAGGACAACAAAGAGCGGTGGTTCGGGGACACAGGACACAGAGGCATGTCATTAGGCATATTAGCTATACCTCGGGTTCTCTTTAAAGATGAACTCCAGGGAAAATAACGCAATGGAAAAAAAATGCTTACTTTTTTACAATAATCATGTATAAATGGTTTAGCCAGTGGTTTCCCATTGTAAAATCTTGATCTACATTCTGCCATTTATCACATGGCGACCTCTTTACTGGTGGCAGGTGATGCCAGTGGAAGGAGATGATGCATTTTTGGCAGTTGGAAACAGTTGTTATTTCCCACAATGCAACAAGGCTCCCACAGTGTGATGTCAGCACCATGGTCATGACATCACACAGTGGGAGGGGTTTCACCACAATATCAGCCATACAGAGCCCCCTGATGATCCGTTAGAGAAAAGGTAAAGATTTTTGGTGGGAAAGGCGGTATCAGCTGATTAGAATGAACTTCAATCCTGTTGGTGGGGTCTGATCTCCCCCGCCCCAGTGTTTTTTATTTTTTTTTACAATTATTTATTATTTTTTTCTTTTCCCTAACTCCCACCCTCCCCCCAGCCAGCCAATCACGGTGATCGACTGTCATAGGCTTCAGCCTATGAGCGGCGATCGCTCCCTAGCTGTCCCCAGTACAGTGCTGCTGTAGATCGCAGCACTGTACCATGTTAAAAGACGGCAGCTTCACCATCTAATGCTGGGCATACACTGTACGTTTTGTACCGTGTAATTGAGCCGCTGGCGCTTCCTTATCTTCCGCTCGTTTCTTCTTTTGTCCTGCCCTCCGGTATTGAGCGCGCAATCGATCCGGCGGGGTATTGGACACGTCGGAAATTATCCATCGAGCCATCAGCGGCTCGAATACACGGTAGAAAACGTACAGTGTATGCCCAGCATAAGTCTCTGAGCAGCAATCGCCGCTCGGAGACTGAAGGTGGGGTGGAGCTCCGCCCCTCAAGCAGGAGATGTGTCCTGCAGTAGCCGGCCCCAGGACATGACGCCAATTGGCGTTAGGCGGTCCTGGGGCTACCGCCGCGGTCACGCCCATTGGCATAACACGGTCTTGAGGTTGTTAAAGGAGTACTGTAAGGGTACTAAAAAAAAAAGTTTACCTTACCTAGGGCTTGTAGGGGGGCCCCCCTCCCTCACTTCCGGAATTTGCGACTTTACTTCTGTGCCCGCGCAGTACACTCCAGGTGATGTCAGCGGGAGGGAGACCGCGGCCGTGCAGGCGCAATGACTTCCGGAAGTGAGCATCAGCAGGGGGCCGGAAGATTGGTTTGGCACAGCTCGGGCTCAGGACGTCTGCAGGGGGCCAGTAGAAGTCCCTGGTAAGTTAAACTCTGCTGTAAAGATACTCTCTGCTTCTGCAGTGTGTTACCAGCCTGGATCAGCATGGCCGTGTGACTTCAGTTAGTCATTAGCGGACATTCCAGTTCCAGCAGCAGAAAATGAATTCTGTGGAACTAGACCTCGGCTCGCACAGCTGCTGAAACACACCCGAGATCGCGCCGGACCTTTGAACTCTGCCAGACGTATGCTCATGGATACAGACACACCTGTGATCAGGCCTGGATTTACTTTACAGGAGCCTATAGGCACAGATGTCCCAGCACCTTAAACTTTACTCTCCATGAACTTACAAACTCCCAGCGAACTGCACTGCAAGTGTGCTGCCTGTCTCAGCTGTCATTTCGCCCTTACATCATAAGTAGCTAGAGGTGTCGCCGGCTGAAGGGAGATCTCACCAGTGGGATGCTGAAAGCTGGGTGAGTGACCTCCTATTTATGCTCTGCTCAGGACTCTGCATAGGGAAGGCAGGAGGGAGGCGCTCAGGGAGGGAAGTGAGTGCCTTTCCATCATCCGGCACCTGTAAGCATGGGCCTACAGTGCCTTATGGGGAATGTGATACAATGCAGCATGTGTATAGTGTTACATGTTCTGCATGGAGCGCACATACTCTGGATAAGAGAGGACAGGATAGAGGCAACCACATTCTTTTCCAGCAATAAAAATGCAAGGCTGAGTCAGGAATTTACTGTTTTCAATCATCATTTTGTATTAGATTATTGTGCTGCGTGTTAGCTTCTGGCGAAGCCCTGTGCTGCATGTTACCTGGTGCAGGAGCCCTGTACCATGTGTTAGCCGATGGTAGAGCATCATGATCTGTGTTAGCTAGTGATAGTGCATGTTGGCCAGTGGCGGAGCCCTGTCCCGCGTGTTGGCCAGTGGCGGAGCCCTGTCCCGCGTGTTGGCCAGTGGCGGAGCCCTGTCCCGCGTGTTGGCCAGTGGCGGAGCCCTGTCCCGCGTGTTGGCCAGTGGCGGAGCCCTGTCCCGCGTGTTGGCCAGTGGCGGAGCCCTGTCCCGCGTGTTGGCCAGTGGCGGAGCCCTGTCCCGCGTGTTGGCCAGTGGCGGAGCCCTGTCCCGCGTGTTGGCCAGTGGCGGAGCCCTGTCCCGCGTGTTGGCCAGTGGCGGAGCCCTGTCCCGCGTGTTGGCCAGTGGCGGAGCCCTGTCCCGCGTGTTGGCCAGTGGCGGAGCCCTGTCCCGCGTGTTGGCCAGTGGCGGAGCCCTGTCCCGCGTGTTGGCCAGTGGCGGAGCCCTGTCCCGCGTGTTGGCCGGTGGCGGAGCCCTGTCCCGCGTGTTGGCCGGTGGCGGAGCCCTGTCCCGCGTGTTGGCCGGTGGCGGAGCCCTGTCCCGCGTGTTGGCCGGTGGCGGAGCCCTGTCCCGCGTGTTGGCCGGTGGCGGAGCCCTGTCCCGCGTGTTGGCCAGTGGCGGAGCCCTGTCCCGCGTGTTGGCCAGTGGCGGAGCCCTGTCCCGCGTGTTGGCCAGTGGCGGAGCCAATAAGTCATATCCTAATGCCTGGTGCACACCATGCAATTTCCCGTCAGACGGACGGGTCTAATCGATAATATCCGTCATGTCCAATCTGCTCCCTAACGAGAAGTGGATCGATTTTGTGCTGTAATGATCTGGCGCAGATCGGACATGACAAAAATGATCAATCTGACGGAAATTGCATGCTGTGTATCGTGCATTATTCAACATTGCAAAATCTTTACTACATCTGTTCCTATTTGAATCCCTTTGCCACACCTGTGCAGATTACGCATACCTGCCTCTGATACGATGCAAATGTACATTTAAAAGAAAAGGGTAAAAGTTCTGTCCACACCTGTTTATCCAGGTGAGCTGACATCATAGCTGGAAGTTTGAGCTTCAGCGGCCCATTGTTCTGTTGCCATTGCATAGGTGAACCATTGATCATTACTTTACAGTCTACTTTTTCTTCCCCTGGGCCAACTCCCTTGCTGCTTCCCTTCCTTGTGTTACAGCCCCTCCTATTCCATGTGCAGCCCCCTCTTCCATCTACCTGCCAGAGGCGAGGAGCTTACTCCAGAGGTGGAATCCCAATGATCTGAACAGCTGCGGTCATCCCAAATTTTCGGTTTTCAACAGCGTTTCCTGTACGGCAGTTTAACTGCCAAAATAGTAAGATACCAGCCAGCCCTCCTACTGCCTTGCACACTATTTTGCCAGTTAGGGCTCATTTCCACTATCGCGAATTCGCATGCGTTTTTCGCATGCAAATTCGCATAGCAATACAAGTGAATGGGACTGTTTCCACTTGTCAGGATTCCTTTGCGTTTTTCTGTGCAGAAAAAATTCGCATGGCAGAGCCATCAGAATTCGCATACCGCATACCGCTATGCGAATCGCATACAATGTATTTAATAGGAAATTCGCCTGAGGTTTGGGTATGCGAATTTGCATAGAAACAATGGAAAAGCACACCAGCAGTGCCATGGTTAAATTCGCATACATCGTCATCCATGCGAATTCGCGTGCGAATTTGCATGAAAATTCGCATGGACCCGCATGCGAATTTCGCATCCGCATGCGAATTTTTACCGCGGCGATTCGCACCGCACAAGTGGAAATGCAGCCTTAGGGTCCTGTACACACTGCTGCGCTTGCGCTGCATTTTTAAAATCTCATGTGATTTTTTTTTTTTTTTAAATCGCAAAGCCTTCATGAAAATATAAAAAAGGCATCGCTCCAGTGTTCTTGAGGGTTTTTTTTTTTTTTTTTTGGTTTTTTTTCCAAAAGACCTTGCGATTTTAAAAGTGCAGCGCAAGCGCAGCACTGTGTACGGGTAGGGCCTGTACACACTGCTGCGCTTTTAAAATCGCATGTGTTTTTTTTAATCGCAAGGTCTTTTGAAAAATCGTGGAAAAGACCTGTACAAAGTGGTGTGATGCGATTTTTTTTTTTTTTTCTATTTTCATGAAGGCTTCGTGATTTTAAAAATGCAGCGCAGCAGTGTGTACAAGCCCTTAGGGCCCGTTTCCACTAGATTGCTATGCGGAAACCGCTCCACAACGCAAGGAAGCTGCAACCGATTAACGTCAATGGAGCAGTTTCCATTGACGCAAATTTAATTACGAGATCTGGCGTGATGCGACGAGGGGGAGGACGGCGAGGGAGGCCACAAGCTTCGTGGGGCTTGGAGAAAGCCCCAGGTAAGTACATAAATAAACTCATTGGGGCCATCTCAGGTTCCCCTTAATGTGAATAGATAAACAAATGCATCTATCCTCCTACTCCTAAAAATGACTTTTATGCTGGGAATACACGGTGCCTTTGAAATTATCAATCGAGCCGCTGATTTTTTTTTTTTATATATACTTCATTAAACCTCCCCCCCCCCCCCCCCCCCCTCACACACACACACACACACACACACACACACACATACACACACACACACACACGTTAATCATGGAGAATCACCCTAGCAAAATTTTGCTTTTTTTTTTTTTTTTTTTTTGTACGTATGAATGGGCCCTTAGATATCCCAAAGTTTCTCATGTTTTTGTTTGAAAACTTTGCTCTGGGAAGCCCAGGTCTCTGCCAGGAGAGGATCGATAAAAGGAGATGAATAGTTGATATATTTGAGCCCTCCGATGCTAGGAACACACCATACGGTTTTGCATTCGATAGATAATTTAAGTCCTGTCCAATATTACTTTCGATCATTTTGCCGCTCAATTTCTCATAGAAGTGAATGGAAATTGAAAGGAAAATCGACCGAAAAACCGCATCGTGTGTACTTAGCATAAGTCACAAAACTATAAAATCTGCTTCTATTATGGCTGTCATTTCTTATCCTTAAGATGGCCATACACTGGCCCGATTTGCCGCCGTTTCGACAGCAGATTCGATCACTGGGATCGAATCTGCTGCCAATCGTTCGCGCTACACGCCGAATTTCGATCCATTCCGTCCGATCGCGCCGTGCGGAAAATAACAGTCAATCGCCCGCGGGTAAAGAGCGCATCGCTAGCGGCGTTCGAGTGCCCGACGACCGACGCAATAGAGCCGCAATACATTACCTGCTCCGCCGGCGCAACTCCCGGGTCTACGCTCTGGTCTGGTCTCCGGCATGCTTCCCTTCTTCCTGTCCCGGCAGGAAGTTTAAACAGTAGAGGGCGCTCTACTGTTTAAACTTCCCCCAGACAGGAAGAAGGGAAGCATGCCGGAGACCAGACCAGAGCAGAGAAGAAGAGCGGAGACCCGGGAGTAGCGCCGGCGGAGCAGGTAATGTATGCGGGCGGGGGGAGCGGCGGCAGCACCACCACCACCACAACAGATTGTGATCGGTTTCAGGCTGAAATCGGTTCACAATCTGTTTGCAGTAAAGGCAGCCATACAATCCCTCTCTGATCAGATAGGGATCTGTCTGTTGGTCGAATCTGATGGCAAATCGACCAGTGTATGGCCACCTTTAGTCTGGCTGCTGCTGACTGGACAAAAACTGTCAGTTGCATAGTAGAATATTAACTATTTCAGGCAGAGCATAAAGAAAAGCATCGCAGCATATTTATTTGTGTGCTACGCAGTGTACATGCACATGTCCATCTCATCATGTCACAGATATACACGTCAATACAAAACATGCAGTGAACAGATATTGACGTGCATACATGTTAATGCTCTCCTGCACTGTATACTAGACACTTGCTTGACACATTTTGGCAAGTTACAGGAAAAAAAAGTTATGAAAATTAAAGGGGAACTGAAGAGAGGTATATGGAGGCTGCCATGTTTATTTCCTTTTAAGCAATACCAGTTGCCTGGCAGCCCTGCTGATCCTCTGCCTCTAATACTATTAGCCATAGCCCCTGAACAAGCATGCAGCAGATCAGCTGTTTCTGACATTGTTGTCAGATCTGACAAGATTAGCTGCATGCTTGCTTCTGGTGTTATTCAGATACTACTGCAGAGAAATAGACCAGCAGGGCTGCCAGGCAACTGGTATTGATTAAAAGGAAATAAATATGCCAGCCTCCGTATACCTCTTACTTCAGTCCCCTTTAAATCACTCTTTGCACAGAAATCCTGGGAAATTGAATGCCGGGGAGATTAAAGGACACCTTTAGGTCTTTAAAATAAAAAGTGTACCGGAAGGCGCATGCGCGGCGCTACCGTAATGGCCGCTTGATCCGGGAGCTCCAGACTGCCTTCTCCTCCGCTAAGCCGCACCAAGCTTCACAGACGCAATCCGAGCGCGGCTCCCCTCGGGAACGCTAGCCGAGACTCCTCCGCACCCGATGCCCCCGAAAGCTCAACATAAAACACCCGTACAGAAGGGCACTATGGACCGGTTCGTCCGCACCCCAGGAAACCAAGATGGCGCCAAACGTCCAGACAACGCTGAGCCTCCGGGTACACAACAGGCCTGTATCAACCCTGACATTACACCCATCACAGCTGCAACCTTAGAGTCAGCACTTGATAGGCACTATCGCTCAATGCACGAGTCATTACAGCAAATGATGATCTCAGCAATACAAGAGCTTAAGTCAGACATTTCAGGCCTGGGGAACAGGGTAAACATACTGGAGGAGAAATATGAGGCCTTAACACAAAAGCAGGCAGACATAGAAGAAGAACAGCAGCTCACTCATTCTGACTGCAAGTCCCTGCGCATATCCCAAGAAGATCTTGAAAATAGGGAACGGAGACAAAACATCAGGATAAAAGGTGTCTCTATGTCTATCACCCCTGACCTGATTAAAGCCCACCTCACTGAATTTTTTAAATCAATTGTGCCTGAAATCCCTGATGAACTTTGGCGGATGGACAGAGCTCACAGATCCCTAGGTGAGAGACAACCAACTGCACAGAGGCCAAAAGACATTATCACTCGATTACATTATTATGAAGCTAAAGAGGCTCTTCTTAATGCCTTACGGAAAAATCCCTCGGTTTCATTTAAAGGGGACAACATTCAAGTTTACAATGATCTATCCCTCATTACATTGGCCAAGCGCAGAGCCCTAAAACCCATTACGCAGCTGCTAAGAGATGCCAACATTCCTTACAAATGGGGCTTTCCCTTTCGCCTTATAGTGGTCAGAAACGGGCTCACTTTCTCACTCACAGACCCAGATGATGCATCTCTTTTTCTTAAACAAATGGGACTTAGACCCCCACCACCGAACTCTTCCCAACAACTTCGTTCACCCACGGCACTCTCCCCACCTCGGAAAATACGCCACATCTCGGACTGGACCAAGGCGCCAATCCGCAACCTCACCTACCCCCCGAATCCTGAAGTCATGGAAGCTCAAACAAGCTAGAAAACATTGGAACTGTCTCAACTATCTATGGAGCTATTAGCTCCCTCATACCTCCTCTTTGTTTTTATGATAGCTACACCTCTGAACAATTCACCAAGTTTAGACAAGTTTATACATCAGGCTCTATAAGACATATGTTTAACCTCACTTTTCTAAGGCGGACGAACCATCAACATTACCGTTTTTGTTATAACTTTTTATGCTTTTTTCTTGTTGCTGTTTCTCCCGATGTACAGCTTGAATAGCATAGGCGCTGGCATCCGGGACCACGGCCTAGGTGCTCCTGCATTTGCCTCCGGAGGATGACACACGGGACTATCTGGACCCTCAGGGGACCAGGTACCCCCGAGACACCCTCATTCGGACAACCATTTTGGGTTGTCCTCATCTGTGGCCACATTTCACACAGTGGCTTAATATGGTTTATAAATGTTGTTAGTTTATTTGTGAATGCTGATATGTTTTTCCCTTTTCCCTATGAGTCACAGTGTTCAGCTCTAGTTGAAGTAAAGGTTAACTTCCACATATTGGATAATGGTTAAGCTACTTACATTAAATACAAAGGGTCTTAATTCTCCCCAGAAAAGGTTTTCCCTGCTACATGACCTTAAAAAACTGGATATAGATATTGCCATGCTACAGGAGACTCACTTCCGCTCTTCGGATACGTCTAGACTGGGTGACAAATCCTATCCAGAGTTATACACAGCCTCAAGCACCACAAAACGAGCAGGGGTTGCTATCCTTTGTAAAAAGGGTCTCCCCCTTCAAATTACCAAGACAATACAAGACCCCAAAGGACACTATCTCATCCTGATAGGCAATTTAGCGGGAAAACCTATCACCCTAGCTAACATATATATCCCAAACTCACAACAGACCACCTTCCTTTCCTCTTTCCTCACTAAACTACATAAGATAAGTATCGGCACTCTCCTGCTAGGAGGCGACTTCAATTTAGCTTTCTCCTCCAGTATGGATAGAAGTCCCATACAACACTCTGCCACGGCAGCTAACCATGATCGCAACTCTCGTAACTTTAGGGTGCTAATGAGAAAATACAAACTGTTGGATCTCTGGAGAATCTGTAATCCTACACTGAAAGAATACACCTTTTTTTCTCCGCCACACGCCTCTCATTCCCGTTTGGATTACTTTTTCTCCAACTCCAACTTACTCCCTTCACTCTTACAATCGGAAATTAAACCAATGGCTTGGTCAGATCACCAAAGTGTGAGTATGACCCTTGACTGGTTACATACTCCACATAAACCTTTGCACTGGAGATTAAATGAAACCTTATTACGCGATAAATCCTTGCTACCCGGACTTACAGAAGAGCTGCGATCATTCTTCCTCCTTAATACGGACTCAGTATCCTCATATGGGGTGGTATGGGAGGCCCATAAGGCTTTTATTAGGGGACTTTTTATAACAGAGAGCTCAAGACGGAAAAAACTATCATCTCAAAAACTACTTTCCCTACAAGCAGCTCTAGCCCATGCCCAGGCACATTACAAAAACTACCCTACACAAGATCACTTCCATAAAGTACAACAACTTAAACAAGATATCCGCTCGCTTCAGATTACTAAACTAGAAAAAAGCCTTAGATGGACCAGGCAACTATTTTTTGAACGAGGTAACAAACCCCATACTATATTAGCCCGTAAACTAAACCCTAAAAACTCCCAACAAACTATATATTCGATGAAAGACCCGAATGGAACCACACACTACGATCCCCAAAAGATCTCACAGATCTTTTCCGAATATTATGAACAATTATATAACCTTCCAGACCACTCCATAGACCCTACTTACTTAACTAAAGTGGACTCTTTCCTATCCTCTCTCAAACTACCAAAACTTTCAGAAGAACACCGTAAACTACTTAACTCCCCAGTTACAATCACAGAATTGGCTGAGGTTCTTAAACACCTGCCCTCTTCCAAATCCCCTGGTCCAGATGGATTACCATACTCATACTACAAAGCGTTTAAAGATATCCTCCTACCACCTCTATGCATACTAACTAATAAGATTATGAACGGCGAAACCCCTCCTTTATCCCTCTTGGCTTCTCTAATAACAGTTATCCCTAAAGAGGGAAAAGACCCCCAACTACCCCAAAGTTATAGACCCATCTCGCTCCTAAACTCCGATCTGAAAATAATCACCAAAACTCTCTCCAACCGCTTAAATACTATCCTACCATTACTAATCAATAATGATCAAGTGGGGTTCATTTCAGGACGACAGGCCGGCGATAATACTAGGAGAGCAATAGATCTCATCTCAATTATGAATAGAAGTGGGAGGCCTTCTCTGCTCCTAAGTTTGGATGCAGAGAAGGCCTTCGACAGACTTTCCTGGCCCTTTCTATTTCGGGTACTCCAACACCAAGGTTTTGGGGGCTCTTTTATTACACTACTTCAGTTTTTGTACTCTTCCCCTTCTTCAACAGTTAAACTACCATCTGATCCCCCACATCCCTTCAAGATACACAATGGCACTAGGCAGGGGTGTCCCCTGTCCCCCCTCCTCTTTGCTATCAGTATCGAACCACTAGCCTCAGCTATACGACTCAACCCAGACATTAGCGGTGTTCAACAAGGTACCCACGAGTATACAATCTCGTTATTCGCGGACGATATATTACTTTCCATAACTAACCCCCTGATTTCATTACCAGCCCTTCACTCTACAATAGCAGAATATGAATATTTATCCGGCTTTAAGCTCAATCAGGACAAAACCGAAGCTTTACCAATCAAAATCTCCCCCCAGCTATTAGACTCACTAAAATCATTCTATCCATATCGTTGGAGAACCCACACCCTGAAATACTTAGGAATCAACCTTTCAACTTCTTACTCTACAATTTATAAGCATAACTTCCCGTCACTAATACAAAAGATCCTACAAGACCTCCACAAGTGGACTGCGTATAAAATTTCCTGGATCGGGAGAATATACTCATTAAAAATGAACATATTACCCCGACTACTCTACTTATTTGAAACCCTACCTGTCCAAGTCCCTTCTTCTCAGCTGTCTAAACTACAATCAGAATTTTCGAAATTTGTATGGAATCATAAGAGGCCTAGAGTGTCTAGATCAGTCCTGGTATCACTGAGAGAACAGGGAGGCCTAGGACTACCTAATTTGAAATCTTATTACCAGGCCTCTCACCTTAGACAACTGACAGAATGGTCTAACTTTAGAGTATATACTAAATGGGGTCTAATTGAAGCTACTGACATTCTCCCAATGTCCCTAGCTTCTCTCATCTGGTCAGATACCCCCCCTAAGATAGCATCTGCTAATTTTCTCCCAACAATAACATTTACTATTCGGATCTGGAAATCAATAGTCTCCCTAGCAAAACTGAAGTCCTCTCCCTCTCCTCTGCTCCCAATACTGGGCAACCCATCCTTCCCACCAGGATTATCCAAAGCCTTTATGTCAAGATGGTATAACCTTGGGTATTTCAACTTAGGAAACTGGACAGACTTTGCTACAGGTAAAATTATCTCTAGATCTGCGCTAGAGGAAAAAATCTCCTTTACCCCACAACTCACTATGGACTACAACCAAATCACACATTTCCTTCGCTCCTACACACGTCATACCCTCACTCTTCCCTCCTCTACTCCCTTCGAACGTTTATGCCTCCATAAAGGACACCAAAAGGGCCTAATTTCCCAAATATATCTCCTTCTTCAAAGTAAATCTGGGGAGCTTGTACCATCTCATCTATACATGAGGAAATGGGAGCAGGCCCTATCTACTACTATTTCCATTGATGACTGGACGGATATCTGGGAAAATGCCCGACATACCTCTATGTGTACACAAATTAAAGAAAACATTTATAAAATACTATTTCATTGGTACTTAACACCGGAAGTTTTAGCACGGATCTACCCTGGAGCTTCTGACAACTGCTGGCGAGGCTGTGGCCAAAAAGGCACTCTAGAACACATTCTCTGGTCTTGCCCATTGATCTCACCCCTATGGACGGAAGTCCAAAATTTAATCCTAAAAGCCACAAGTATCCCAATACCTTTGGACCCACTTACTATGTTACTTGGTAAATCTTTACCTGGAACACCCAAAAACACAATGCGCCTGATCTCCCATATACTAACAGCAACTAGACTCTCGATAACATCAGCCTGGAAAAGGATAGCCCCGCCCACTACTTCTGATATTAAAATTAAAATCAACTGGACCAAATCCATGGAACAGCTAACGGCTTCCCTTAGGGACACAGAGACAAAATTTTATAAGACATGGGACCCATGGATCCAGTTTTCTCCAGACAATATGCCCCCCTGAAAGATATGCCTTTCTTCTACTATACATACAACTTTAAGACCCTTCTCACCCCCGTTGATCTTCACTAGCCGACCTAGGTGACTATCTGACCACTGTGACTTACAACTTCCCCCCCCCCCCCCCTATAGGTTTATGTTTCCCACTTTTCTAAACTATAGTAAAATTATATGATAGGCATATGAAGTCCTATTCCACATCCATAAAAGGGAACCTACCAGAGTCTAATATATTAGACTGAAGATAATGTTATTGTTAATGTTGATATATCTATGACATCATCCTGTTTACCCAAGTTGATATTTGTCAAACGAACCAAAAGTTACTTATTATTGCCTTACCTGAATTTATACTGGATGTATTGTATTTGAATGACTACGATAGATGGATGATGTGATCCTAAGCTATTCTTTAAATTCAAACAATAAAAATAGTGTTACAAAAAAAAATAAAAAGTGTACCAGAGACGGGGAAAACAAAACATTTTTATACATACCTGGAGCTTCCTCCAGCCCCATACACACGGATCTCTTCCACGCCGCCGTCCTCCACTGCTGCCTACCGGGTCCCGTATCTTCCTCCAGTTTGCGTAAGAGGAAGTGCGCTCTTTACGTGTCTCTCTGGCGGCTGCAGCATGGTGGCGTAGTGGTTAGCTCTCTCGCCTTGCAGCGGTGGGTCCCTGGTTCGAATCCCAGCCAGGGCACTATCTGCAAAGAGTTTGTATGTTCTCTCCGTGTCTGCGTGGGTTTCCTCCGGGCACTCCAGTTTCCTCCCACATTCCCAAAACATACAGATAAGTTAATTGGCTCCCCCTAAAAATTGGCCCTAGACTACAGTACTTACACTACATAATATAGACATATGGCAATGGTAGGGATTAGATTGTGAGCTCCTTTGAGGGACAGTTAGTGACAAGACAAAAATATATATATATATATATATATATATATATATATATATATAATGTTACATACACTGTACAGCACTGCGTAATATGTCGGCGCTATATAAATACTTAATAATAATAATAATACGTGGAGGGCGCAGATGTAAACACTCTCATAGAAAAACATTGCACAAACGCTATTAGGGCGATTTCTAAAATCGCCAGCGCTTAAAAAAATGGAAACGCTCATAGTGTGAATGATACAATTTTTTTTTTTTTTTTTGCATGCTTTTAAACACTAAAAACAAGAAAAAAAAGACACCGCAGAGATATCTGCAGCAACCCAGAATTTACTCGCCTCCCTGGGATCCAGCACTGCAATTCTCCCTCCATATTCCAGGTGGCGCTGTAACCCTGTAGTGAGATCGCCGGCTGTCGTCATAACAGGCAGTGATCTCACCAGGGGGATGCAGTAGTTGCGAAGACAGGAAGGAGAATGGCTGCCAGCGTCTGGATCCAGGGGGAAGTGAGTTAAAACGCCCGCTGCACTCTGGTTCGGTATTACCGCTCCTGTCTGCTTATTTCCCACCCAGAGCCTGACTCGGGGATCCCGCTGTGGAGGTTAAAATGCACCCGAATGGCACCGTTTGTAATATCACGTCAGCACTTGGTGGTGTTACCCAGCGGCAGATGACCGCTGCATATTGCGTCTGAGCATGGCTGTGGCCGCATTAATATGCGACTCTGTGGAGGGGGGGGGGGGGGGGGGGAGTCTGTGCAGCACTGGTACTGAGCACCTAGGAAGCACCCAGCCAATGCAGGAGAGCAGCTGACAGCCGGAAAATTCACCGCCTGTATGAAAGTGGCCTTAAAGAGACTCCGTAACAAAAATTGCATCCTGTTTTTTATCATCCTACAAGTTCCAAAAGCTATTCTAATGTGTTCTGGCTTACTGCAGCACTTTCTACTATCACAGTCTCTGTAATAAATCAACGTATCTCTCTCTTGTCAGACTTGTCAGCCTGTGTCTGGAAGGCTGCCAAGTTCTTCAGTGTTGTGGTTCTGCTATGAACTCCCCCCTCCAGGCCCCTCTATGCACACTGCCTGTGTATTATTTAGATTAGGGCAGCTTCTCTCTTCTCTTATCTTTTATAAGCTGGATAAATCGTCCTCTGAGCTGGCTGGGCTTTCACATACTGAGGAATTACAGACAAGGGCAAAGCTGTTTGCAGGAAGAAACGAGCAGCCTGAAACTTCAGTGCATGAGAGATGCAGGGGGAAAGAAACACACAATGATCTCTTGAGATACAAAAGGAAGGGTGTATACAGCCTGCTTGTGTATGGATGTATTTTCTATGTGTGGACATACTGTACATCAACCTACTTCCTGTTTTGGTGGCCATTTTGTTTGTTTATAAACAAACTTTTTAAAACTGTTTTTAACCACTTTTAATGCGGCGGGGAGCGGCGAAATTGTGACAGAGGGTAATAATAGATGTCCCCTAACGCACTGGTATGTTTACTTTTGTGCGATTTTTAACAATACAGATTCTCTTTAAAGGACAACTGAAGCGAGAGTGATATGGAGGCTGCCATATTTATTTCCATTTAAGCAATACAAGTTGCCTGGCTCTCCTGCTGATCCTCTGCCTCTATTACTTTTAGCCATAGCCCCTGAACAAGCATGCAGCAGATCAGGGGTTTCTGACATTATTGTCAGATCTGACAAGATTAGCTGCATGCTTGTTTCGGGTGTGATTCTGACACTACTGCAGCCAAATAGACCAGCAGGCCAGGCAATTGGTATTGTTTGAAAGGAAATAAATATGGCAGCTTCCATATAACTGTTACTTCAGTTCCCCTTTAATCTGAACTCCAGTGTTCCAGGGCTAGATATTTGTTTTCTTGCTTGCTTTTTATAATTTGCAGTAGAATTATAAAGTGTAACATACTGCCTTCTCGAACGCCCATGAACCTTGACAGATTAGATTGTAGCTTTGCGTGGTAATACAGGATCGACCTTGCACAGCTCAGTGAAAAGCTGAATGTTAGGCTGGCCATACACGAGCCAATTATGACCAGATATGCCAAACAATTAAATCCCTACCAGACTGTAAATCAGTTGGATAGTGATCAGTTCTTTCCCTTCACACACATACATACGCTCAGGATCCGATCCCTTGCGCAACATCACAGGGCCAATGCTGTACAGACGCATACTGATGATGTGTTCTGTTGCAATGCAGGGGAGGGGCAAAGGGCCGTTGGAGTGCACAGATGTGATGTCATGGGCCAGCAGCAAGACCAAAGATAGTAGCTGTCGCTCAGCTGAGTTAATCTGCCTGCCGGATCGCTGGACGGGCTGGGAATTGGGGGCTGCTGTGCGCACACTGGATTATTGGCAGAGGCGGTCTTTAATTTGCCGTGTGTAAGGACCCTATAGCAGGGGTTGGGAACCTTTTTTGGCTGAGAGAGCCATAAACTCCACATATTTTAAAATGTAATTCCGTGAGAGCCATACAATATGTTTCAAACTGGGACAGCAGAGGGCTCACGTCCCTGTTGCCATGGTGATGTGTATACAGTTGATCCGCCGGACATCGGAAGTGTCAGACATGTCTTCAACTTCTCTTGGGTTTCAGCAACATCAGCAATTTCCGAGAGCCAGACAGTAGAAATACCGACTGAGGTCTAGTGCACACCAGAGCGTTTCGGCTGCGGTTTGCGATCCGCTTGCAGGTGCTGATCCGCTTGGTCAATGTATTTCAATGGGCTGGTGCACACGAGAGCGGGAGGCGTTTTGCAGAAACGCATACTCCCGGGGTGAGGCATTTTTTGGATTGCGGAGGCGTTTCTGCCTCAATGTTAAGTATAGGAAAAACGCAAACAGCTCTTAAAAACGGCACTTCAGAGCGGTTTGCCAGGCGTTTTTTGTTACAGTAGCTGTTCAGTAACAGCTTTACTGTAACAATACATGAAATCTACTACACCAAAAACGCTTCACAAAACCGCAAAATGCTAGCTGAAACGCTACAGAAAAATAACAAAAAGCGTTTCAAAATCTGCTAGCATTTTGCGGATCTGCTAGCGTTTTTTGGTGTGCACCAGGCCTAACAGCTTGTACAATTAGCTAGCTGACTCGGCGGTTGATTCACTTTGTAGGATGAGATCCCTGCACTTTGGCCCAATAGGCTGCCTGTCAAGTGACCGGCAGCCTATGGGGCCAATCAAAGTGCTGGGATCTCGTCTTACAAAGTCACTGGACCTGACAGTGTCAAGAGTGGGACAATTGGAGCAGCCGTTATTTTTGGGGTAGCGCGAGTAAGTTAGTAGTGCATGCTACAGCAGTAGCGTGCCTACTTTGAAAATGTTACTTGCGCTGCCACACTGAGCTGTGCTGCTTGAGCAGTATAGTTTAGTGAATCAACCCCTAGTGATTTGTCTGTAAGCCAGATGCAGCCATCAAAAGATCCACATCTGCTCCTGATCCATAGGTTCCTTACCCCTGATCTATAGTCATTATAGATTTCAGTAGAAGCTTATCAAGCACCAATCAAACTGCAAGCATTGTTGTGGTCGATGCTTTGAAGTATCGCGACCGCAATACTTCACTGGAGCGGCCGTTACTATGTTATTTAACTTAGTTAATTAACATGGTTACTATGTTAATTACATAGCAACTCTATTAATTAACATAGCGGCGGCCACTCTAGTGATTTATCGTCGTCGCGATGCTTCAGGCTGGGTTCACATATGACCTAGCGTGAGAGTCTGCGTTTCATGTTAATGTTGTGTGCGTTTTTTAGGGCTGGTTCACGCGGACGTTTTGCTGGCATTAAACGTAGCGTTTTAAAAGTAACGTTTTTAGGGATCTACCGCTGTCCCATGCCAGTGAATGGAAGCGTTTAGTACAAGCTTTTGCAGGCTTTCATGAAAGGCTGGCAGTTGATTCCAGCGTCTCATCTGAAAAGCAACATGCAGCTTCTAGAAGGCGTTTGAAAGCCAGCAAAAGCTACTGAAAGCTACTAAAAGCCAATGAAAGCCCATAAAAGCCCAGCCTTTCCCTATACTTCCTGCAAAAGCCCAGAAAACACAACACTCTCCTGAAAGCCATTAAAAGCCTTCAAAAGCTGCTAAAAGCTTAGCTGTTAAACGCTGGCATTCTTGTAAAAAAAAAAAAAAACAGCGTTTTAACGAGACGCTGAGCAAAAGCTCAGCAGAAGCCCGTGTGAACCAGCCCTTACTGGGTTTTTGGTGCGTTTGTGAGGCGTTTTTCATGCGTTTTGCGTGTGTTTAAATGCGTTTTCGGTTCGCATATACAAAACGCATATGCGTTTTCCATGCGTTTTTATATTTTCATTTATGCAAATCATGTGAAAGCGGACATACAGCCAAATAAAATTATTTTGGGGGGAAAAACGCATTAAAACGCTATGTATCTGCATCACCATAGACTTTCATTATGTGCATTTTGGCAGCGTTCCTGCATAATATGCAACAAAACCAGCGTTTTTAAAAACGCATAGAAAACGTATACGTTTTTATGTGGTTTTTTTTTTTTCCTATGGCCCATAGACTTCCATTAGCGGTTTCCGCAACGCTAGCGTTTCTGCTATGTGTGCACTCGGCCTCAAAGCAGCGGCCGGCATTTAAAGCGCGTTGCTATGTAAGCAACACTCGTCACTAAGGAAGGCAAGCTACGCTGCAAGTGCGAGCGTAGCGTGCAGCCTTCGGGCAGGGAACACACTAGGCAGAAACGCTGGCATTGCGGAAAAACGCACATAATGCAAGTCGATGGGCAACATGGAAAAAAAAACGCATATGCTTGCGTTATGCAACAAAACCAGCGTTTTAAAAAAAAAAAACCCGCACATTGCAGATTTTTCAAAAACGCACATAAGGAAAGTCAATGGTGACGCAGAGGTATTGCATTTCAGTGCGCTTTTGCGTGCGTTTTTATATGCGGTTTTTTTGGGGGGATTTTTTTTTTCTTCTTCTTCCTGTTGACTTACTAGTGATTTGCATAAAATAACGCATATGAAAAGTATATGCGATTTATATATGCGAACCGCAAACGCAAGAAAAACGCATGTGTGGGGAAAAAACCGCAAACGCACAGAAAACACAAAAGCACAGTAGCTGACCAGCAGAATTTAAGAAAGTGATCAAATCTTCCAGGGATTGTACAGAAAAAAAAATCAATGTGTATAGCAAGCTTTAGTCATCTAATGAATGAGTTGTGCTTGTATCATGATTTTAACATTGCTTTTTATTTGTTTTCTTTTGGCAGGATGAAGATGAGGTGGCACAAGATGTTCCTGCTGCTTTGTATGGCTGGACTGTGCGTCATCTCGGTTCTGCACTTCTTGAAGGCCCTTTCGTATGTTTCTCTGTCCAGAGAACTGGTGTCTCTGAGCCCCAACTTCATTTCCGGATTCTTCTGGGAGTCCCGGCCCTTGATACCTCAACATGCAGAAAGGCTGGATGATGGCGCCCAGGTCCTGCGCACGCCTGGCTACTATCGCCCACCTCAGGTATTTGGCCAGCAGCCGAAGCCTCCACCTTCCATAAACGGTGAAAGTCTCAACACTGATGAGCTACATCTAAAAGAGTTCGTTTTGCAAGAAGATACGACGGAGTATTTCGTACGAACTAAATCGGGCGGTGTATGCTTCAAGCCAGGAACAAAGTCACTAGACCGCCCACCTTCTGAAAAACCAGAGAAAAACTCACCGCGCAGACTTACACCTAGCATCACCAGGCAGCAGCAGCAACAGCCAGGCCAACGCCGTAGGAAATGGGTGGAGTGCGTGTGTTTGCCTGGTTGGCATGGACCCAGTTGCGGGGTTCCCACTGTTGTTCAACACTCTAACCTCCCTACAAAGGACCGGTTAACCCCGCGTCTCAAACCCCGTCGTGTTATCAATGCTATAAACATCAACCATGAATTTGACCTCCTAGAGGCACGTTTCCATGAACTTCAGGGGGCCGTGGACGTCTTCTTAATATGTGAATCGAATTTTACAGCCTACGGAGAAGCCCGGCCCCTCTTATTCCGTCAGATGCTCCTCAACGGAACGTTTGATTACGTCAAATCTAAAGTGGTGTACGTCTTCTTAAACCACTTCCCAGAGGGGGGTAGACAGGATGGGTGGATAGCAGATGACTATCTGAGGACATTTCTGACTCGCAATGGAATATCTCGGCTACGCAACTTGCAAGACGATGATCTCTTCATCATAGACGATGCCGACGAGATTCCCAGCAGGGAAGGGGTGCTCTTCCTTAAACTCTACGATGGGTGGACAGAGCCCATCGCTTTTCACATGCGGAAGTCGCTCTACGGCTTCTTTTGGAAGCAGCCGGGGACCCTGGAGGTGATTTCCGCCTGTACCGTCGGGATGCTGCACTCCGTCTACGGGACGGACGGCATTCGCCTGCGTCGGAGGGAATACTACACCATGCCCAACTTCCGGCAGTATGAGAACAAAACGGGGCACATATTGGTCCAGTGGTCCTTAGGAAGCCCTCTACATTTTGCTGGTTGGCACTGCTCTTGGTGTTTTCCCCCAGAAGGAATATATTTCAAACTCATTTCTGCACAAAATGGGGATTTCCCTAGGTGGGGCGACTACGAAGACAAGAAGGACCTAAACTACATCCGGTGGCTCATAAAAACAGGGGGTTGGTTTGATGGGACCAAACAGGAGTATCCAGCAGCTGACCCTCACGAGCACATGTACGCTCCTAAATTTATTATGGAGAACTCCCAACGATTTGGGTATTTAACTAAGAACCCTTATAGCTGAGGAGTTTTAGGACTAGAGATAATGCTGAATACGGTACAGTTACCCACAACTGCTTGGGAATATCACTTTTTGTTTCAGTTTTTGTTTTCTAATTTGCTTCCTCATTGGTTCGACTGGAAAGGAGATTTGCCACTAACCACAAAGTAAGGTAACCGAGATTACCGAGAGATATTATGGGCCTGATTCATCACGGAGAGAAATGTCCATCTTGCCTATTACTTTTTTTTTCAAATATGCAGTCAAGGGTCTTTAAAATGTTCAACAAAATGGGAATCTTCATGTACGAGTGAGTACATGAACAACAGAAGACTAAATGAGAACCTCTGTCGTGGGTGAATCAGGCCGAAAGGTTCCATTGTAGTCTCTGGTTGGTAAACCTTTCAGGTTGTAGTTGAGGGACTTTGAATACTCAGGAGATTGGTGGTGGAATCGAATACCCACCAAGCGAGCGCTATGTGAACAGTCGTACTCCAACACAACGTTTGTTTTGTCAGTGCAGCTGTTTATGCAATATTGCATGTTTACATATCTTTTTTTTTTTTTTTCAGTGGTCCCTTTTAACATGGGAAATGTTATTCCCACTCTACTTTGCAAAGTAAGGGGTCGTCGTGTTGCATTTTGGAGAGTATGATGGTGTGCTTCCGGGTCCATGTATAGTTTTGTTTTTTTTTCCAAAGGAAAAAGACTTTGAGCTTTGACTAAAATTCAGCAATGATTTTTGAGCTCAAGTTCCTTGAAAGAAACTGAATTGCACTTAGAGGTGAGCCAGCTGTCAAAAATTTTCTCTACAGTATCTCTCCATGTTCCACCTTCAAAGTATGTCCTTTTTCCCAGGGCCGGTACTTTCCTAGGGGTAGGGTGAGCAGTTCCCCCAGGGCACAGAGCTCATCAATGATTGTGGGGGTCACCATTATTGTAAATACAGTGTTAAAATGTAAGTAGACCCACGCTTAAAGAGACACTGAAGCGAAAAAAAATATATGATATAATGAATTGGTTGTGTACTATGAATAATTACTAGAAGATTAGCAGCAAAGAAAATATTCTCATACTTTTATTTTCAGGTATATAGTGTTTTTTCTAACATTGCATCATTCTATAATATGTGCAGATTACACAACACTCAGCATTCAAAATGATTCTTTCAGAGCAGTCTGTGAAGTAATGAACTCTCCTTTGCCAGAGGAAAAGTAAATAGTTAACTAACAGTTGAGATAATAAAAGTCAGATAACAGCCCTCTCCACCACTTTGAAAGTCGTAGAGATTAATGGCTTTTTTGTATAGAGATAACAACTGGAGTTTCTTAACTCTTCCTGTACTGGAAACAATTAGACTGATGTATCTGATCTTAATGTTTTATTTCTTAGTTGTACTACACATACAAATCATAATCTCATAATGTTTGTATTCGCTTCAGTGTCTCTTTAAGGCAACATTTCCTAAAACTGTCCCTGAATTTCTTCCAGACTTCAAAATGTTCCCAGTGCTTGGCTTTTGTACTGGGTTTTTTTTTTTTTTGGGGGGGGGGGGGGGGGGTTTAAAGAGGCACTGTAGTGACATATAGTAGAATGTTGTAAATTATACCAAATTTTACTTTTAATTTTCCCAGTTTCATCATCAGAAATACTTTTTAATGTAACCGTGGTGTTTAGCCTAGGGTATTTAGTTATTCAGCCTTCTCATCCCAGTGCATTCTGGGAGACTAGGGGTTTCTACTTCGAAACACACAGTAAGCCAACATTCCGCAGGATGCACTTTGCCAGTAGTAAGGATGTCGCCTGCCTGCGTTAAATTTCAGAATGTAAATGATGGAGAGGGGGGATAATAAACAGCCTAGCCTAAGTCTCAGTGGGGGAGACGGGGCTATATACCGATGTACAGATATAGGAAGTGTTTCTGATGCCGAAACCATGATATTTAACGTAAAAGTGGGTATCCTGAAAAATGTACTGCATTCTTACTATAGGTCGTTAAAGTTCCTCTTGAACCCTGAGCCAGGCTCGGGTTAAAAACATGCTGGAAGGGGTAATCCCGATCCTGGCTCGGGATGACTGTCAGGAGGTGTATGTTTATAACTCACCTCCCTGGATCTGGATGCTTTCTGCTCATCTTCTTCCAGTCCTCAGAGGCTCTCCATCCCTTGGGTAAGATCACCATTTGTCACATGATGACAGATCTCATCGTAGGGTTACAGCGCCACGCGGAGAACAGGAGGTAGAATTGCAGTGCTGGGTCCCGGGGAGGTGAGCCTGTGTAAGGCTGCTGCAGATCTACCTGTGGTATAATGTTTTCCTGCTTTTTAGGGTTTAAAAGCATATGAAAAAATTTGTACCGCTTCTAGACCCTAAAATCCAAAAGAAGAGTCATACCTCCAAGAAGGTTTATACAGTTGTGACTGTAAAGTTGTTGTGACCTCCTCAAAGCTCTGACTTGTGAGCCCTCCAGAGTCCTGGACAGTAGCTCAGTTTGCCCGTCTGAATGTACCAGCTCTGCTATCCTCTCACTCCCTCCTACACCATCACGGTGATCATTTACGCTCTAAAAAGTGTGCCTGGAGAAACCTTAACATGTTAGTACATAATTCCAAGCCAAAAATAGGGTGGTGTGTGTGTGTGTGTGTGTGTGTGTGTGTGTGTGTGTGTGTGTGTGTGTGTGCGCTCTGAGGTGTGTGTGCGCTCTGAGGTGTGTGTGCGCTCTGAGGTGTGTGTGCGCTCTGAGGTGTGTGTGCGCTCTGAGGTGTGTGTGCGCTCTGAGGTGTGTGTGCGCTCTGAGGTGTGTGTGCGCTCTGAGGTGTGTGTGCGCTCTGAGGTGTGTGTGCGCTCTGAGGTGTGTGTGCGCTCTGAGGTGTGTGTGTGTGCGCTCTGAGGTGTGTGTGTGTGCGCTCTGAGGTGTGTGTGTGTGCGCTCTGAGGTGTGTGTGCGCTCTGAGGTGTGTGTGCGCTCTGAGGTGTGTGTGCGCTCTGAGGTGTGTGTGCGCTCTGAGGTGTGTGTGCGCTCTGAGGTGTGTGTGCGCTCTGAGGTGTGTGTGCGCTCTGAGGTGTGTGTGTGTGCTCTGAGGTGTGTGTGCGCTCTGAGGTGTGTGTGCGCTCTGAGGTGTGTGTGCGCTCTGAGGTGTGTGTGTGTGCGCTCTGAGGTGTGTGTGTGTATACCTAGAGGTAGTATGTGACGGTAACAGACCCATGCCACTGTGTGAGGAGGAGACCTGGGAACGGTCTGTAGTGAACACTGATGATTATTAAATGGACTGTGATTACTGAGGGTAATTACCTTTATGTTACTGTGAAGAATCGGTGATGAACAATGCCGGTTCACCAAATACACTGTGACTGACCCCCGAACCGCACTGGGAGAATTGTCCAGAGAAATAGGCTCAGGAACTGATGTGCTGTGGGCCGCGGTTGAACAAGACAAGGGCGTAAAAAAAAACGTATTCCAGACCATTCAGAATTCGTGTACAGTTGAAGCTAGATTGGTTGGTTGTTTTGGATTGTAGATGTGGATCTGGCACTGGTGAAGAGTGTCAGGTTCAGTATCCCTGACTCTTCTAGCGGAATCCCGTCCTTTATTGGCATGTTGGCAATACACCCCTGTTGTTTGCCTAGCTCCCCCTTTCCTTATTAACTTCCTACTGACCCCTAAACTCCTTCCAAATGCCCATCCATAGCTTTCCCACCCAAACATGTAAGCCCAACCTCCCCCTGTTCTTTCCCTTGTTAAAGTACCCCTAATCCAGGGGACAAAAATAACCTATTGATTTAAGCCCATAGTGGGCTAGATTACCTCCTCTGCGTGTGCTGCTGCTTGTAGTCTTTGCTGGGAAGCCTCTACAGGATCCAGTGCCTTCCCTCTTCTTAGGAAAGTATGTGTTTTTTTGACCTGAGGTTTACACTTTAAATAGCCATTGGCACTGGCTACATCCTAGAAAACCACTGCAGCCCAAACCAAAATGCCAAATCAACCTGCTTCATGTTCTAGGTCAGGGCTGTACAACTGGCGAACGAATGTGGTCCATGGGCCATGCTCGCTTGCCCAGACTATTTTTTTTTTTTTTTTTTTTTTTTTTTGTGTGTGTGTCGGGATTCCCTGGCAGGCCCACCTTTTGTTTGCACTTTGCTCCACCCCTGAAGCCAGCACATTAATGCTTGGCCCCCTCCAGCCGAAACATTTGGTGCTAGACTCACCCCCAGCACTGTTCTAGGCAACTTCAAAGTTCTTTTCCACCAGTAACAGCAGTTTCTGAGACTACTTTTTGAACAATTCTCCCAGTCCTCTTCAACCCAGTTATGTCCCCAGAAACGTTCAAGCAGGCATCGTCCGGTGACCTGATCTCTCTTACACGGACCATAAAAAAAGGGCAAACGGGAAGATATGAGGGCACGCCAGGGTGATGGGCAGCTCACGTCAACCTAAGAAAACACTGTGGAGATTGGCAGAAGTCCACATCAGGCCAATCGGAGAGATCAGAGCTGAATCGCTGTGCTTACAAACTGGTTGGCTTGTCTCTGCTTACATTGCATTAATCTTTAAAGACATGGACCTGGGAAGGCATCTTGATACTCTGCTGTGTAACGTGATCAATTTACAGCGAGCCGGGCACAGATTTTCATGCAGTGGTTCGATGAGATACATTTTAAGGCCTCTTGCACACTACATGCGATTCAGATTCATCTGGTCCGATTTTGGATTCCGATTAAAAAAAAAAAAAAACGTACTGCATGCTGCTAAGATTTTTAATCGGAATCCAAAATCGGACGTATAAAAAAATCGGAATTGCATGTAGTGTGCAAGAGGCCTTAAAACGATGGCGAAAGAGTCGTAAGGCATTGGATTGGAATAATGATCACAATTAATTGATGCTGTTGTTTATATCAGATTGATCTTTAGTCCTATATGTGCATCTTCTGTGTGTGTGGTTGACCTATGACTGCAGGAATGGAGAATTTGGGGGATACTTAAACGATGCTAGCTCCTGGCTGTATTCAGCACAGCCTCCCTTGGACCCCGGAGGGAGAACTTAATGGTCAACTGAAGTAGAAGAATATGGAGGCTGCCATATTTATTTCCTGTTAAACAATACCAGTTGCCTGGCAGCCCTGCTGGTCTATTTGGCTGCAGTAGTATCTGAATAACACTAGACACAAGCATGCAGCTTATCCAGTCAGACTTCAGTCAGAGCACCTGATCTGCTGCATGCTTGTTCAGGGACTATGGCTAAAAGTATTAGAGGCAGAGGATCAGCAGGGCTGCCAGGCTGCTGGTATTGCTGAAAAGGAAATGAATATGGAAGCCTCCATTTTGCTCTCTTCAGTTGTCCTTTAAAAGGAACTTGAGGTGTGTGAGACCTATGGAGGCTGTCATATTGATTTCCGTTTTAAACCATTCCAGTTGCCTGGCAGCCCTTTGGATCTGTCTGGTCAGTAGGGTCTGAATCGTACACCTGAAACAAGCATGCAGCGAATCTTGTCAGAAACACCTGATCTGCATGCTTGTTCAGGGTCTACGTATAAAAGGTGTCAGAAGCAGAGGATCAGAAGGACAGCCGGGCAATGTGCATTGTTTAAAAGCAAATCTGTCAGCCTCCATGCCCCTCTTACATAGGGTTCCCTTTAAGTCTTCACTGGATCATTTTGAACTGTATTTTAGCAGGATTGAGTGCTGTTAACGTCTTGGTAGGGGCCTAATGCACGAACCGCCATTAGCACGACTGAGGTACACGGGCAGTGCAGGGGTTGCTATGGTGACGTGTTGCAAAAAGTTGCTTATCGCTCGTTATCAAAGCAACACTCACGCTACTCATGCGCCACAAGGTGCGCTAATTGAGTTGGCCGTGCAGTACTACCAGCAGCAGTTCGTGCGTCATGCGAGGTCTGCTGCAGAACAGTTTTCCAGAGGATGGCAAACATGGAAAACAGAACCTGGCTTTCTTACAGGCCTGGTCACCCATGCATTTCAAAGGGAATCTGAAATGAAAATAAATTCATGATATAATGAATCGTATGTGTGGTACAGCTAATGCTGGGAATACACGTTACGTTTTTTGCGAGGAATCGTTCCGATAGATTCCTTCGATGATAACATTCCTACATGTCCAATTTTCCGCTCGATTTCTCATAGAAGTGAATGGAAAAAATATAAGAAAAACGAGCGGAAGATAAGAGATTTGAGCTGAAAAAAAAAAAAACCCAAAAACGTAACGCGTATTCCCACCGTAAGTAACAGAACATTGGTAGCACAGATATGAGTCTCATATTATTTCCAGTACAGAAAGAGTTAAAGGGATACTGTAGGGGGGTCAGGGGAAAATGAGTTGAACTTACCCGTGGCTTGTAATGGTCCCCCGCAGACATCCTGTGTTGGCGCAGCCACTCACCGATGCTCCGGCCCCGCCTCCAGTTCACTTCTGGAATTTCAGACTTTAAAGTCTGAAAACCACTGCGCTTGCGTTGCTGTGTCCTCACTCCCCCTGATGTCACCAGGAGCTTACGGCGCAGGCACAGACCATACTGGCCCTGCGCAGTACGCTCCTGGTGACATCAGCGAGGACACGGTAACGCAGGCGCAGTGGTTTTCAGACTTTAAAGTCTGAAATTCCAGAAGTGAACCAGAGGCGGGGCCGGAGCATTGGGGAGTGGCTGCACGGGCACAGGATGTCTGCGGGGGACCATTAGAAGCCCCGGGTAACTTCAACTCATTTTCCCCCGACCCCACTACAGTATCCCTTTAAGAAACGTCACTTGTTATCTATGCAAAAGAGATTATCTGAGCTTTTCCACCCCCTGCTCCAAATACAGTCCTGTTTTTGATGCACTTATACATCAAAGAAACAGTGAGAGTCGGCTTGCGATAAGCTTTTATTGCAGGAAAGTTTAAAGGGTCATTAGCTCTGCTGTTTCATAGTTTAAAATACAGAGTGTGGTTTCTAAACTGCAAATATGGCAGAATGATGCAATATTATGAATAAAGCTATATAACCGAAAATAAAAATGAGACTTTTTTTCTTTGCTACTTATGGTCTATTAATGATCTGTACTACACATATAATTCATTATATCAATTTTTTTTTCCGCTTCAGTGTCACATTAACGGTGTCCAGGTTTGTGCGTTGTGTTTCCACAGTGCCCGATCTGCATTTCCCCAGACGGCGGATGCGTTCGCCAGAATGCCACGCATCCGCTCCTGATCGGCAGTGGACTCGGCAGCAGACCTCCGGGGCGGTGCCTTCGCGGTATCCGGATACTCCGGCACCCCCGGGGGAACTGTTCTTTAGTAGTTCCCAGCGGAGCGGTAAGGGCTTTTTCACATCTGAGCTGGTTTGGGATGTTTTTGACGCAAATTTAATAGTTTGCGTTTTCCAAGGTAAAGTGAAAGTCCATAGTCTTTCATTTTTACCTTTCACATCTAACGCTGCGTTTTGTGCGTTGCGTTTGACGCTCCCTGGAGCTTTTAATCGCCCAACGCTTGCGTTATGCGTTACAATGAAAATCAATGTAAAACCCAAGCTCCAAGAAGAACATGCGTTTTTAAAACGTTTCAACGCACACAGTAAGGGCTTGTTCACATCTGGGGCGTTTTCGGGGATTTTTTCCAGCGCAGGCGATTTTCTAAATCGTCCATAAACGCTTGTGCAATGAATGTCTATGAGAAGGTTCATATCAGCGCGGTTCATGCGCTGTGCGTTCAGCAAAGCGGTGTCTGTACCATTTTTGGTGCGATTTTGCTCTAATGGAAGGTATAGAAAGAGCGCTAAACGCTCACAAAATTGATGTATGTGGCGATTGCCACATAGTATTCTTTTCCGGGTCAAAGAGTTCACTTCCTGACTGACGTCAGAAAGTAACAAAACAGAATCGCTCTGCAAAAGCCCTTTGCACAAAATCGTAGCACACAGTGGAGGGCCGGGAAGGGGGGGGGGGACTCTAAAAAAAAATGGAAAATCGCTGGCATCTGCGATTTCGATTTTAGATGTGAACAGAGCCTTATGTACGGTACGTTTCCGATTATGTGGCTGGATCGATTCCCACTCGTCCCGCCCGCGGTATCGAGCGCCAAATCAATCCGGCGGGTGATCCAACCTGTCGGAAATTATTGAACCATCTAATGGCTCGATCGAGCGGTACAAACATACTGTGTATTCCCAGCATTACAGTTGAAAGTTAAAAAACAATAAGGGCCCGTTCAGATCACAAATGCGGATGGCCATGCGTGCGGACCGCAACGCGTACGAACGCATGGCCATCCGCGTTTGTGTGCGTTGCGTGGCTGATCCCATCACTGAAAAGTGAATGGGACAGCCACGCGTTTTGTCAAAATCTGCGTTCCCGGACCGCACAGGTCCGGAACGCATGCAGTGTGAACATCAGACATTGCACTCTATGCACTGTCTGATGTCATGCGTGTCGGCCTCCTGCACGCGTTTCCAAAACGCAGCTGGAAAAGCGTGCAGTGTGAACGGGCCCTTACATCACCTGCCTTTTCCTGTGTGCTGTAACGGATTGAAAACGCTTTAAAAACTCATTGCGGCAACGTAACACACAAAAAAAGCATGGAAAACAAACACATTAAAACGTATGTGTTGAGAGTTCTCCAACGCCAGCTCTGGTGTGAAAGAGCCCTGAGCGGCTGAGAAGGAGCCCGTCCTATGCCGCGACACTCCATATATAATAACGCTATTCCGTGACACGGCCACTTTCCACCGAGCCGCGGATCTGTCTGCACTGTGTGTGAACCCTGGCGCAGCGACGCTCATAAAGTTCACGGAACTCCTAGAGGCAGAATGTGGGTGGTCCCTCCTGACTGGTATCCAAGCCACGCCGAGCGCTGCCAGAAGCGTGCAGAGTTTGGGAACTCTACATTCCTGTCTCTCCAGAGCCTAAATCCATTCAGATGTGCTGCATTTAACTCCATCAATGCCGGCGCTGAGGTATCCTCACCACGGGGGGGGGATGGGGACTACGGGAAAACGGACGTAAAGAAGGGATGTTGCACTTTGTCTTTCGGACCCTCTGTGTTTTATTTTTTTATGCCACTTTATATGCAAATGCTAAACGTACTTTCAGCACAAGTTAAAGGAGAACTGAAGTGAGAGGGATATGGAGGCTGCCATATTTGTCTCCTTTTAAACAATACCAGTTGCCTGGCAGCCTTGCTACCTTTGGCTGAAGTAGTGTCTGAATCACACACCAGAATCAAGCATGCAGCTAACCTCGTCCGTTCTGACAATAGTGTCAGAAACACCTGATTTGCTGCATGCTTGTTCAGGGTCTGCGGCTAAAGGTATTAGAGGCAGAGGATCAGCAGGACAACCGGGCAATCTGCATTGTTTAAAAGGAAATAAATATGGCAGCCTCCATATACCTCTCACTTCAGTTGTCCTTTTAAAGTGGACCTGAACTCAGAACTTCCTCTCTGCTCTAAAAGATACACAGCAGCATTATAACCTTTTAAACAGAAAACCTTTCTTTGTCACAGCTGATACAAATCTTAAAATAGATCTGCACAGTTTCTACTTCCTGATTCATGGCAGCAGACATATTGTTTACAGCCTGTGCTTTCAAATGGGCTTATCTGCTTATCTGCCATAGGCAGTCATGTGACACACGGGAGGATCAAATTACAACTAGTGATTAGACACAAATGAGGGGGAATTAGACAGCCTAAATTATCTACATACATACATACAGGGTGCATTTTTCTGTTTTCCTTCTGTCCTGTGCAAGAGTTCAGGTCCACTTTAAGTTGCATAGTTTGTGTCGAAGAGAAACTGAATAGACTTTTATGGCAGTGTTATTCTTACCGGGGCTGATGGAGGAAGATTCTTCCAAGCTGGAGAACGTGAGCGATCCATCAAATCTGGATTGGGTTTCTTAAAAGCATTCTATTAGTCGCAAAACACTTTCTTAAAGTACAACTGAAGAAGAATATGAAAGCAGCCATATTAAAAAAAAATTTGTTTGTTTTAGGCAATCCCAGTTGCCTGGCAGTCCTGCTAATCTATTTGTCTTAATTGCACCAGAAACGAGCATGCCGCTAATCTTGTCAGATCTGACAATAATGTCAGAAACACCTGATCTGCTGCATGCTTGTTCAGGGGCTATGTTTAGAGGCAGAAGATCATCAGGGCTGCCAGGCAACTGGTGTTGCTTAAGGCTGCTTACACACAGGGACGTTACAGGCGCACGTTAGTGCAGCCTGTAACGCTCCCCCAACGCACAGCAATGTAACACAAGTGGGCTGTTCACACAGCGTTACATGTAACGCTGCACGTTCTTATGAAAGTGCAGCATGCTACGGCGTCAGAGCGGCTTAAGCCGCGTTAGACTGTCTGCACATGCGCAGTCATGTTGGGGAGGAGGGGAGAGCGGCCAGGCACATGGCTAATATTTATTGCACGTTGCGACGTGCAGTGTTTACTTCCTGGAGCACCGCTCTGTGCGGTGATTGACTGGCGGGACCATGTGATGCCGCATGCGCACAAGAGTACGCATCACGGACGCCAGAGTGAGCTGCACAACGCGGCTCACTCTGACGTCCACAACGAAGAGCACCAGGCGTTGCGTTAGGTGCACGTTATGCGACCTTAACGTGGCACCTAACGCAACGTCTTAGTGTGCAAGTAGCCTAAAAGGAAATAAATATGGCATCCTCCATATACCTCTCGTTACAGTAACTGAAGTGAAAAGAATATGGAGGCTGCCATATTTACTTTCTTTTAAGCAATACCAGTTGTCTGGCTGTCCTGCTGATCTATTTGGCTGCAGCAGTGTCTGAATATCACCAGAAACAAGCATGCAGCTAATGTTGTCAGATCTGACAATGTCAGTAACACCTGATCTGCTGCATGCTTGTTCAGGGTCTGTGGCTAATGGTATTAAAGGTAGAGGATCAGCAGGGCTGCCAGGCAACTGGTATTGCTTGAAAGGAAATAAATATGGCAGCCCCCATATCTCTCTCACGTAAGTTGCCCTTTAAATCTGTGGTCCAGGTTTTCTAGATCACTCCTGTTCACCACCTTCAGATAACCTTCACGAGTCAACCTCTGTGTGTTTGGTTACAACCTCAGCGGTAGAAATTTCCAATAGGATACTTACCATTCCGGTGTGCAGGCCTATTTAATGGAAATGGCATCCAGCTTGGAATTGGCCCAACTCCAAACGGTGTATGATTTGAAGCCATTAGCCTATCGATGACCGTCTCAAGCCTTCGATGACATAACAACCATCACACCCAGACCTATCAAAAACCATCAAAAAGCATCCTGAAACCGAGGGCTGAAAAACAAGTTAAAGCTATAACATGAACACAACTCTGCACTTTCTAAATACAATATTTGCAGCTGTTCTTTTAGGTACAAAGTCAGTAGAAATGGAATAGAGAGATCAAGCCTTGTCCTATTAACTTCTCTCCTGACTTTTCTCCAAGTAGAGCTTTTCAAACCTTAACAATAAAATGCATCTAAAGCTCCCACCAAGCAAGCAAATTACAATGTTTGAGATAACTTTTTATCACTCTTTAAATTAAGTGCGAGTAACAAAAACGTTTGTGCCAAACAAATTATATAGGTAGGAAAAACAAAGTTTTGTAAAAGTAATACCGTTTAATGGCTAACTTATGGGAACTGTAACCAAGAATTGAATTTCATTCCAATCGTTAGCTGATACCTTCTTTCCCACGAGAAATCTTTCTTCTTTTTTTTTTTTTTTTTTTTCAAATAGATGAGGGGGGCTCTGTATGACTAATATTGTAGTGAAACCCCTCCCACAGTGTGATGTCAGCACCTAGGTTCTGACATCACACTGTGGGAGCCTTGTTGCATTGTGGGAAATAACAGCTGGTAACAACTGCCACAAAAACAGCATCTCCTTCCACTGACATCACCTGCCAGCAGCAAGAGGTCGCTATGTGATAAATGACTGTTAAAATTCAGCACTTTTTTTATTACGTTATTTCGACTGCAATTCCTCTTTAAATGATGCAAGCTTTCGAGGCTGTAGTGCCCTTCATCAGGCATATTTGCATTTGCAAATGTTAGCTGAAGTAAACCACTGGATACAATACTTGTAGATGGAGAAGACATGAGCACTGTGCTATAGTGCTTGACAAAAGGGATATGTGGCCACCACCGGGGTATATAAAACCACAATCCGGCTCTTTGTAATATTCCATAGGGGGAGTACACCTTAATAAAACTTCACAATAAAAGCAGTTTGAACATGAATTTACATTGAGGGTCCATGCATACTGGAACCTGTTTTATAAATCAGCCTGTAAGGCATTTGCACAAATCCAACTGGTAAAGTGCACCTTATATCGTAAAACCATCATTTATACACTCGGAGATTGTCTGATCTCCTCTCCCAACCAGGTTTCCCCTGGTCTCCTCTCCCGACCAGGTTTCGGCTTTCCATACAGCTAACATCTGGAAATATGCCTGAAGAAGGGGACTAGATCCCTGAAAGCTTGCGTCATTTAACTCTATCAGTTAGCCATTAAAAGTATTACTTTTACAGAACTTTGTTTTTTCTTCTATCAAGTGCTGAAAGATAAGGTGAAAATATCTCCTGGCAGAAAACTCAGGATAGAAAGCTAACGGGATAAGGGCCCGTGTGTACATATGTATAATATCCCCTGGAAAAGGGATGCTTTGGTTTGCACACATAAGGGGGAAAAGGGAATATTATCGTAGCAAATGTATAATTCTGACCATTCTGGTTCAAACATTCACTGCATTGTTTGAGTTGTAGAGGGAATTGGGGACATTCCCGATGACATTGGACAAATCGAATAGTGCAGCCACAAGTGCTTGATATTTTTTTGTTGCTTTGATATGCTATTCAGCTTCTCATTCCAGCGTTGTCCTTAGAGAGAGGGGACAGAAATGGGCATTACTTAACGATTAAGAAGCATTGTTGAGTACAATTTGCTGTAACTGGAGTCATCTCATTGTTCATAAGCTAGATTTACACAAATTGATTTAGTTGCGATAGTCAGGTTATGCGTGTGCTTGTCCGATTTTATAAATAGAATCGAACTGGAGTCAAGAAAGCCTCAAAAACCCATCAAATATTTGGTGGAAATTTTCTGCTGTGACAGATCGAGGTTCTGTCAATTCTACATTCCTGCTTTAATCACTTTATGGTCAATCAAATTAACCCTTAAAGGACAACCGAGGTGACATGTGACATGATGAGATAGACCTGTGTATGTACAGTGCCTAGCACACTAATAACTAGGCTGTGTTCCTTTTTTTTTTCCTTTTCTGCCTGAAAGAGTTAAACATCAGGTATGTAAGTGACAATTTCTGTCCAAGTCGGGATCGGGTTTGGATTGGGTCGGATTATAGCATAAAGGTGGCCACTAACGATACAATCTTTTTCATCCAATCTTACCATTTCTATGTAATATAAGAGACTGCCTATAGTAAACCTTCAATATATTCACTCAGTTTACTCTTCTACTACATAGATTTGGTAAGATTGGATGAAAAAGATTGGATCGTTAGTGGCCACCTTAACCCTCACTGATAAGTAATTATAGCCATAAATCCATCATCCGTTTATTTTCACCTCGGATGGTGCCCATTAACTGTACAATATTCTCCTTACATGCGATCCTTTGATTTTCTGTACAATTCAATTGTACAAATCTTATCAAACGGTATGTAGCGAAAAAAATCGATGTGAAACGATTCTGTGGTCAATTAGAACACAGAATTTTGTCAGTTTAAATGTTGGATTTTACGATTATATCTGAGGAGAGACCATTCTCTAATAAACCGGTTTGTGGGGATAATCGATTTTAGAACCTTCTGATTACTTACAATCTCGCTAATTTTATCGCATGATCGCATGTGAATAAAATATTGTACTGGAGATGGGCATCTGTAGACTGCCAGCTAGTTAATAAAAAAGTAAAATCTATACGCCTGTGCCAGCTGTGTTTTGAATTATTGTTATGTTTCGCCCAAGTCACACAGTGTACCAAAGTCCACGGTAGTCAGAGCACTGATTCCTAAACAACTGATCCCGGACGGACCCCCACCCACCGCTCCCTAACCAAACCCTCACCCATATCTAACCACCCTACACCCATCCTCCACATCCACTATTTTTATCCGGTCATTGAAATGCAAATACATTTTGAAATGATTGAGGATGATGCTAATTGTTATACAGAATGATGATCATTATTATGAAAATCTAAAATGTAAATGGACTAATCAAATCTTCATTGATCCCTTTCCAAGCTGCATAGATTTGCAGTAACATTTGCATAATTCGGCATCAGCGTATCATGAATTGCCACCTTGTAGACGTCCGTGGCCCAGGAATTTGGGGGAACAAAAACACACATAAACGTCCATGGCAGGAGAAAGTTGTTTTGAACTAAAACGCCTTTAGGCCTCATTCACACCTAAAATCAAATACGCAATCGTTTTGCATTTGTGCGCCTTTTTTTTTTCTCCCGGCGCCTGATCCTAATTCAAACGCACGCGCACACACCCACCCACACAGAACCACCACCCATTCACCCACCCACACACCACCCCCACCAACCCACACAAGACCCCCACCCACCCACACACCACCACCACCAATCCATAACCGACACTCCCTTTCTTGCACTGATACCTAATCCTAAGTGACCCTCCCTTAACTGATACCGAACTGAACCCCCCGATCCCTAACCAAACCCTAATCAACGCCTAACCGCCCCACACACCCTTCCACGTTGACTTTTTTTTTTTATCTGCGGTTTGTATAGCGTACAGCCTCTGGCACCCAAATTTCCATTTAGCCACTACTGGCATGCAAACTCCGGCACCTAATTTTCCCGTTTCCTCTTTACCACCCTTCTAGTGCAGTCAGAAGTGTAAAACCCCAGAAATGATCTTGGAGGCAGGAGAACATTTGTCGTGATTTCACTTCCCTTTCCTATCACATTTTTGTGTAGCTGTAAAGTGTGTGTACATAACCTCAGAACCGATCGGCGCGCTGCTTTTCTTTTACAGATGTTCTGGCAGAGAGGAGGGCTGTGGATGTTAGCTAATACAGAACAGTGTGAAACGAGCTGCGTTTACGCCAAGCAATTACTGTTCAGCTGTTACCGTTCTAAAAGCTGAACTCTCAGCACGAGTGTCGCCGCACATATCTCGCCGCTACGGAAATCAGCTTCCCTAGCGATCTGATCATTACTGGGCTCATCATTATGCGCTAGCGTCGGGGGCAAGAGGGTGTCGTCTTCACTGGCTTTCATTAACCGAATACCTGAAATAATTAAAGCTACTGAAATGTGTTTGGATTATATTAGGTGAGGAATTTTGCCAGATTTTTTTTTTCCTGCTGTTTGGTGGGAAGAATTTAAAGTGGACCTGAACTCTTGCGCAAGACACACAGAAAACAAAGAGAAATGCACCCTCTGTGCTTTTAGAGGAAAGAGCCTGTTGAATTCCCTCTCATCTGTAAGTAATCACAAGTGTAATTTGATCTCTCAGCTGTGTCATCACAGAAATTTGGCAGACCTCTGCAGAGCAACTAATATGTAAACACAGGATGTTAATCCTATGTCTGCTTCCATGAAAGCAGGAAGTAGACTCACTGCAGATGTATTGCAGGATTTATATCAATTGTAGCAAACGTTTTTCTTTAAAGATTACTATGCTGTTGCGTGTCTTTTAGAGCAGAGAGAAAGTTCTGAGTTCAGGTCCGCTTTAAATGTCCAAGTGACCCCCAGGGGCTGAAATATTTCATAATGTAAATCCAGGGTGTCACCGAGGAAGGAAGTAAGCAGCTCTAATATAAAGCAGACACGTTAGGCCTCTTCCCAACGTTACACCTCCAGGGGGCTTATATTTTTCCATTTTTTATTTTTATTTTTTTTTGTGGCTGATTGACCTTGCGATTTGATAATTTTATTGCATCAAAGGAGAATCAGTACAACAATATGGCCACCCGATTGATATTTCAATCGATTGTCCAGCTGAAATTGGTCAAAGGAATTGATTTGCAAAATCTCGGTTGCAAGGGCTTGATTGGCTGCGTGGCGGTAACTGCATTAGATATCTTGACGGTCAACGGATCCCTGGCTGGTGTCCTCCCCAAATGTATTTGTCAGATTTTTGGTTCCTTCTAGGGGCTTCCTCCAGCCCCTAGAAGTCATTTTTGTCCCTCGCCTCAACTCCGGTCTTCCCTTGGGTCCTGCTTGGCAGCTTCTGATGAATTGGCAACCCGGGCAAATCTTCTCCGCCCTCTGCGGGTGTGAGCCCGTCCCACGTAGGAATGCACCTGTGCAGTGCGCTCTCAATGACGTGGGCACGCATGCGCAAAAGACACTGACCTAATGGGTCGATGATCCTTCAGAGGCTGCCATTGGGACCCGGGAGAAGACCGGAGCGGCGGCGAGGGACTCGAGTGAATTTTAGGGGCTGGAAGAAGCCCCTAAGTTCGTAATGTTACATTATTTTTTTTCCTCACCTCACAACTTTAAAACACACACACAGCGCATATCGTGCGGCCAAACGATTGCGGGGATTTGTCTGCGCTTTCCAAAGACATAAGTGTGACCCCTCCCTGAATAATTTGCATCTCATTGACCTTCCCTTATCTCGGCAGACTATAGTAGGCAGGTTCAGGGGATAGACCACTTCCTCATGACTACACCGCCAGGCTGCTGCTCGGCTCACTTGGGTGCCCGGCTGCTGCTCGGGTGCTCGGTTGCTGCTCAGCTTACTCGGGTGCCTGGCTGCTGCTCAACTCACTCGGGTGCCCGGCTACTGCTCAGCTCACTCGGGTGCCTGGCTGCTGCTCAGCTCACTCAGGTGCCCGGCTGCTGCTCAGCTCACTCGGGTGCCTGGCTACTGCTCAGCTCACTCGGGTGCCCGGCTACTGCTCAGCTCACTCGGGTGCCTGGCTGCTGCTCAGCTCACTCGGGTGCCCGGCTACTGCTCAGCTTACTCGGGTGCCCGGCTGCTGCTCAACTCACTCGGGTGCCCGGCTACTGCTCAGCTCACTCGGGTGCCCGGCTACTGCTCAGCTCACTCGGGTGCCCGGCTACTGCTCAGCTCACTCGGGTGCCTGGCTACTGCTCAGCTCACTCGGGTGCCCGGCTGCTGCTCAGCTCACTCGGGTGCCCGGCTGCTGCTCAGCTCTCTCGGGCACCCGGCTGCTGCTCCCTGGCTCTCTCGGGCACCCGGCTGCTGCTCCCTGGCTCTCTCGGGCACCCGGCTTCTGCTCCCTGGCTCACTCGGGGTGTGCGGCTGCTAGTCCGGGGACAAAGCATTAGGAAAGGGAATAATATCATTTTTCAGTCAGGGAAACTGGTTACCACTGGAAGCATTCCCGCTCATCCTCACATATCACCTCCTCAGATGCTTTGTAGCTTCTGTCACAGCTTTCACTTAGCAGGTACCTGCGAAGACGCAGCGCCAACTAAACCCGCCACGAGTTTCACAGCGACAACAAGAAATCTCACTCAAGTGTCGCGTGTAATTTTTTTTTACAAAATTAGCTCGCCGGTGAAAGCCTCGGCTTCTGCATATGAACCGTGGTGACCAAAGCGATTTATCAAGGCGCTGCGGAGGAACCAAACTCACAGGGACTCGCACCTGCGCAGTAGAGCAGATACGATCGGGCTCATCTACTTCCGCCTCAGCCCGGACGGAGAGCCGTTACTGCGCCTGCTCAGTATCGCGGTAGGTAAATATTTACCTCTCCACTGTTCGGGGGGGGGGGGATGACACACAGCGCTGAATTGCCAAGACACTGGAGGACAGGGAAAGCCTCGTTAGGATCCAGAGACTTCCCCCTCCAAGGAAGGTATTCCCAGAGGGGTTTTTTTATGTTACAGGTTTTCTTTAAAGGGATACTGTAGGGGTGTCGGGGGAAAATGAGCTGAACTTACCCGGGGCTTCTAATGGTCCCCCGCAGACATCCTGTGTTGGCGCAGCCACTCACCGATGCTCCGGCCCCGCCTCCAGTTCACTTCTGGAATTTCAGAAAACCACTGCGCCTGCACGCCCGTGTCCTCGCTCCCGCTGATGTCACCAGGAGTGTACTGCGCAGACACAGACCATACTGGGCCTGCGCTGTGCGCTCTTGATGACATCAGCGGGATCGAGGACACGGCAACGCAGGCGCAGTGGTTTTCAGACTTTAAAGTCTGAAATTCCAGAAGTGAATCGGAGGCGGGGCCGGAGCATCGGTGAGTGGCTGCGCCAACACAGGATGTCTGCGGGGGACCGTTAAAAGCCCCGGGTAAGTTCAACTCATTTTCCCCCGACACCCCTACAGTATCCCTTTAAGGCTTAACAGCCATGAAATACTGAGAGGGGCCATACTATTTGTTTTAACACACAACTGGATAGAATGTATGCTTTGTTTTGCTTTGGCAATGCTAAATGTACTTGGTCCTGCCAATAAAGCTTATTTGGATTTGGAGTAGGGCTGTAAAACTATAGGGGTGGGGGGGATTCCGATACCGCAGTGAAATATCTTATCCGTTTAAAAAAGCTAGTATAGAATTCATCTAGCTGGAATCAGAAGCTAGTATAGAATTCATCTAGCTGGAATCAGAAGCTAGTATAGAATTCATCTAGCTGGAATCAGACTCCAAGTATGTTTGTAGCGGTTTTCTAACTTTGTTTTTGCGTTCATCTTAATATAAGTGCACCCCATCAATCTACTCACCGGGCGGTTCCCACTCCAGTATTGAGGACTCCTTAGTAGTGCTACACATACAGCAATCCATACAGTCAATTCTCATGGCCTATTAAAGTGTGTTTACTGCTTGTGTGCTACGAGGGCAACCATAGCTCAGACTAAACCAAATTAGTTTTGATGCCAAAAAAAGGCCGGGGGGGGGGGGGGGGTTGGGGAGGTTTTAGGGAGATAAAAGGGAATTTTTCAGCTGTTAGCGTCCCTACGTTCCATTCCCTGTACAGAATGCTGTGATTTTCACCAGGATTTCGGCCAGCAACTGGCACCTCTGTGTAACTGTGACTCTTCTCCTCATCCTACTGTATATCTCCCTATCGCTCACATCTTAATGTGCGCATGAAGTGGCATCTAGCTTGATGAGATAAGTTTGTGTGCTAATACTACTTGTGTTGCCTCCGCCTTATTTTTTTTTACTGTAGGGTGCATTCCTGACATTCCGGTTCAGTAAGCCAGTACCCGTTCAGTAAGAAGTCCTTGGGCAAGACTCCGTAAAGGTACATACACACCTTTAGATGAAAATTGGAATGAAGCTTAACGATCTCAGCCGATTGACCTGTATACACACACGAACGATCCAAGAAATATGAATTGACAAATTTGCGGAAGTGACGTCTGAGGTGCAATTAACTGAAACGATTGATATCTTTACAAACATGAGTGATTATGAAAGATCGACTGTGGTGCGTGTACTGTACACAAGATCGTTATACGTCTAACTGTACGCACAAGTTGAACGCTAGTCAGTCGAAAGAATACAACAGGATGGATCGCGATTGACACCCGATATCAGTCATTGGTCCGCCGTGCACAGTTGCTTGCTAAAAATTGGTCGATTTATTTATCGAATGTGTGTAAGTGGCTTAGCACTGCAGGGTGGCCTGCTGAGCGCCCCCTAGTGGCCGCAGCTCTCAAGCGCTTGGAGTCTGAGGGCTCGTTTCCACTATCGCGAATCTGCATGCGTCCAACGCATGCAGATTCGCACATGTAATGCAAGTGAATGGACCTGTTTCCACTGTAGCGTTTGCGTGGTGCGTTTTTATGAGCGGTGAAAAAACACACAAAAGAGCCAACGAATTCGCCTGCTAGTGGAATGCATGCGAATCGCCGCTAATGTATTTAATAGGGAAATTGCAGCAGATGCCAGTTAGGTATTTTCATCTACAGTCCTAGATTTTTAACTCTTGATAAACCAAAAATAAGAATGTGGCACTCCAGGAAAGTCTTGTAGATCTGTAGATACAATTGCTTATCTCACCAATTTACTGTCACTTCATGTTAATCTATTTTTTAACCATCTGGAAAATAAAGCACGAAGCACTGATCCTCTGAAATAACGAAATCGTTCCTAGTTTTCCTTTCAGTCATATGTGAAATACAGGGATATGTTTGCATGTGATTGTAATAGGCATAATCGGTGTGTGTATATAATATGTATGTATATTTAAGTATCTGTATATACCATATGTATATATGTGTGAATATATATTTTTAAAATTGTGATATACAAAGATCTATATGTAAATAAAGATCATGAAAACTTTGAGTAGTGATGTACACAGACTATTTTCATATTGGGTGTGTCGGTATTTGATTTGCATTTTGTTATTTTATAAGCACCATTCCTCACTGTGAGGTCACATACTGGCTATGCGTACCTAGTGTCCTTTCTGAAACAAATATTACACAAAACACATGTCAAACCCGCAGGGTGATGTCGCCACGCCTGAATAGATACCGGCAGAATCTAATGCCCCATACACACGCTCAACAGCGGTCTTTTATGCAGAACAATTGTTGAACAACTTTTGTTGTGAAACAGCTAAAAAAAGTATTTTGCTATTGTTCAAAAAGCTAATAAGAAGTCAATCCAACAGTTGGATTGACTTCTTCTCAAGGTGCGTACACACATGCGACTATAGTCGTTTGAAACGATCGTTCCCCGATCGTTTCAAACGACGATCGTTTTAAAAAAACAGCCAACGACCAGTAAAGAGAATCTGTATTGTTAAAATCGCACAAAAGTAAACATACCAGTGCGTTAGGGGACATCTCCTATTACCCTCTGTCACAATTTCGCCGCTCCTCGCCGCATTAAAAGTGGTTAAAAACAGTTTTTAAAAGTTTGTTTATAAACAAACAAAATTGCCACCAAAACAGGAAGTAGGTTGATGTACAGTATGTCCACACATAGAAAATACATCCATATACAAGCAGGCTGTATACACCCTTCCTTTTGAATCTCAAGAGATCATTTGTGTGTTTCTTTCCCCCTGCAGTTCTCATGCACTGAAGTTTCAGACTGCTCTTTTCTTCCTGCAAACAGCTTTGCCCTTATGCAATTCCTCAGTATGGCCTGGTGCACACCAAAAACCGCTAGCAGATCCGCAAAATGCTAGCAGATTTTGAAACGCTTTTTCTTCTTTTTCTGTAGCGTTTCAGCTAGCGTTTTGCGGTTTTGTGTAGCGGTTTTGGTGTAGTAGATTTCCTGTATTGTTACAGTAAAGCTGTTACTGAACAGCTACTGTAACAAAAAACGCCTGGCAGAGCGGTTTGCGTTTTTCCTATACTTAACATTGAGGCAGAAACGCATCCGCAATCCAAAATCTGCTGCAGCCCGGGAGTATGCGTTTCTGCAAAACGCCTCCCGCTCTGGTGTGCACCAGCCCATTGAAATACATTACCCTAGCGGATCCGCACCCGCAGGAGGATCGCAAACCGCAGCGGAAACGCTCTGGTGTGCACTAGGCCTTTGTGAAAGCCCAGCCAGCTCAGAGGACCATTTATCCAGCTTGTAAAAGATAAGAGAGCAGAGAGAAGCTGCCCTAATCTAAATAATACACAGGCAGTGTGCATAGAGGGGCCTGGAAGGGGGAGTTCATAGCAGAACCACAACACTGAAGAACTTGGCAGCCTTCCAGACACAGGCCGACAAGTCTGACAGGGGAAAGATACATTGATTTATTACAGAGACTGTGATAGTAGAAAGTGCTGCAGTAAGCCAGAACACATTAGAATAGTTTTTGGAACTTGTAGGATGATAAAAAACAGGATGCAATTTTTGTTACGGAGTCTCTTTAAGTCTGACGGACGAGCTAGATTGTTAAAAACGAACGATCTACCTTGCCGGATTTTTTCCAACGACGATCGTTTGCAAAAGTAGTACATCGTTGGAAACGGTCGTTCGTACTAGGCTTGACATGCGCATTTCGCTATTTCTCCATGGAACTTTTTATTTTTATGCGCAAGCGCAATAGTTGCTTTACGTGATGGAACGTTCGTTCTAACGATCAGATCGTTACACACTTTTAAAAAATAACTTTACTTAGGTCATTCTTTCGTTAATTAAACGTTCGTTCGTCGTTCACAACGAACGATCGTTGTCGCATGTGTGTACGTAGCTTCAGTCTTACCTGCTTTTTGAACAATAGCAAAATCCCTTTTTTTTAGCTGTTTTATAACAAAAGTTGTTCAACACTTGTGCTGCATAAAAGGCCGCTGTTGAGCGTGTGTATGGGGCCTAAAGCGGAATTAAATCCAGCATTTCTTATTTGCTCTAATAGATTATTTACAACATATTTATATACAACCAGCATTTTTTTTTTTTATTAGAACAGCATTTAAAGGGTTAAACACAGGCCTTAGAAGCTCCCCTGCAGGGAAAGCTGGATGAATCCGAAGTGGAGATAATGTTATCTTGTGTTTAATTGTATCAAGTGAGGAATGTAAACGAACCCTTCTCTGAGGGCTGGTGCACACCGAGCAGGTATTCTTATATTTTTACAGCCGCTTGCGGCTGCGGATACGCTACGGTAATGTATTTCAATGGGCTGGTGCACACCAGAGCGGGAGGCGTTTTGCTGAAACGCATACTCCCGAGCTGAGGCATTTTTTGGATTGCGGAGGCGTTTCTGCCTCCAATGTTAAGTATAGGAAAAAAACGCAAACCGCTCTGAAAAACGCCAGTTCAGAGCGGTTTTGCAGGCGTTGTTGTTACAGAAGCTGTTCAGTAACAGCTTTACTGTAACAATATCAGAAATCTACTACACCAAAACCGCTACACAAAACCGGAAAATGCTAGGTGAAATGCTACATAAAAATAAGACAAAGCGTTTCAAAAACCGCTAGCGTTTTGCGGATCTGCTAGCGGGTTTTGGTGTGCACCGGGCCTGACACTGCAGACTTTCCTGAAGACAGTGATCCAATCAGAAATCATTACTGCGTACATTACAATATAAATACACTAGTTATGAATAAAATGCAATGTCAGCTCTCAGAGCAAAAAATTGTACTTTGGAAACTTGTAATTTCTAAATGAATAATAATACTTATGCACAAAAGCAAATATGATAACCGCATAGCATATAAAAAGTAGGAAAACCTGTTTTTATTGAATATTATGGGCTTGATTCACAAAGCGGTGATAACTCAGTTATCACGCCTAAAAGACTTTAGGCGTGATAACCTTTGCACCACTGAGTTATCACCGATTTGTGCTGCTCTTCGCGCGAAGCTACCGCGCGTACGCGCAAAGTCCCATAGGGCTTAATGGGAGCTTCGCGCGAAGCGCCGGGTGCTGCGCGCGGAAAACTTTGCGAGCGGAAAATTCGCGCGAGTTTCTTCTTATCACGCCTAAACTGAGTTTAGGCGTGATAAAGGGCTTTTCACAGGCGTGCAAACACTTTGCACCGCTTTGTGAATCAAGCCCCATGTCAGGGTTTTATACCGTTAAAGCTGCTTACACATGTAAGATAAAAGTCTTTTAATAAACGAAATTTCAACAACTGATAGGCAGATAAATTTTAACTCTTAAGCAGCCAATTTATTTAGAGGCTTGCAAGTAATTCAGGACAGTTTATTTTAGCACATGTATTTATTATTTGTTACATTTTCCTGCTTCTATTAGAACTTCTGTAATGTATATTTATGGCCACTCATCACTAGGGGGCAGTGTGAGACAATAGCAGAGGACTTCTGCTTTCAGTTTCTATATCTTCTGCTAGTAGGGAGAGATCAAAGCATTCCAAGAATTTACAGCACAAGTAGTTCTGCCGCATGAGCACAAAAGCAGTGATCTTATCTCAAATAAGATAACTATTGAAGCTGCTAATGAGTTAAGGCCTGTACACACATGACTGATGTCGCCCAAAACACAGTTCAGTTGACGACACGTTCTCTTGCTATGGAGGGAGCGGCGCAGACATGGTGTTGCGCGGCAAGAAGAAAAGTATCAGATGTTTGAGCAAGTTGATCTGCCTGACAGATTGATTGCCGTTCGGGGGCTATTGTACACACGCCGAATTGTCGATTGAGGCAGTAGTCATCGGCCACCACAGCTGATTTTAATCTAGCATGTGTACGGTGCTTATAAAAGTTTACAAATGACGTCCTACGATAGCATCAAAAGATCTCAAATCCATCCCAGCAAATCTGGTCTGCAGACGATTATTTGTTAAGGTGTGTATGAAATCATCAGATCGTTTCCTTGACTTTTGTGTGAACAGGGCATGCGTGAAAAAGATCGTTTGCACGTGTACAGCAGCGTTGGAAAGATCCGTCCAGTCAAACCTATGCGGCAGATTGATTTCTTGGTTTGCAGACGTTTCTCTTACTAGTGTACCCAGCCTTAAGGTGCCAATTAACGGTACAATTTTTTCACCAAATGCGATCTTTCGATTTGATTTTTGCGATCGAATTGTATAGAAAATTTGCTGTTTATGAAGGCAATCGATAGTGGACGATTCTTTGGTCAATTGCTTTATAGGATAAAATCGACCCGAAAGATAGAAAATATAATCGCATTTGAAGAAAGAATCGTTCGGTAAATGTAAACTTTCGATAATTGCCTTCAGATTACTTACGATCATTCAAATCGCCTCGAAAGATCACATTTAGTGAAAAATTGTACTGTTTATAGGCACCTTTACACAAACCAAAACCAACTGCTTTTACCAACTCTCGTGCAACAATTGCCAAAGTCAGATGGGCCAAATGGTTGGCTGTCAAATGCCTCTTGTCTGTCTGCCTAGATGTGACAAACAACCAGCATTGGTGGAAACAAATACACATTCTTTGGCCAGTTCATTAGGTATGCCTTGCTAGAACCGGGTCGGATTGCCTTTTGAACTGCCTTAATTCTTTGTGGCATAGATTCTACTAGATGCTGGATGCATTCTTCAGAGATTCTGGACCATACCAACATGACAGAACCACGTAGTTGCTGCAGATACGTGGGCTGCACAACCATGATGCGTTCTACCACATCCCAAAAAAGTATCTGGTGCAGAGTTTGGTGCTACTCTAGTTTAGGGGTACCAGCAGGAAATCTTATAGGGAACAGTTCTCCAATTGCAGCAAAAAGCATTGTGATTGGTGAAAAGTGTGGTCATAGTCGGGGCCAGAGCTACTATAGGAAAAAATGGGCAATTGCCCCCAAGGTGTCCCTGCCCCATCTTAACTGTTGCTCCCCAGGGACGCTGCAGGGTATTTGGCAGAGTAGCGTCACATCTGTGCTGGCGGGCAGGAGAGACACGACACTGCAGAGGTCCTAGGGAGCACAGTTAAGTTGGAAGGTGATTGGGGGAGGGTCAGCAGCCAGCTCAGGGGCCCAGGAAGGAAATTTGGCTGCAACAAAGGGCCCTTAATGGCGCTTTTTGGTCAGGGGGTGTGTCTGTTGGGGGGCCCCCCAGACTAATTTTGCCCTAGGGCCCAATTGCTACTTGAACCGTCCCTGGTCATAGTGTACTACATAGTTTACTACTACCCTTCTGAAATGTAGCAGTTCGGGAGGGTGCTGTCAACCCAATCATGTTAGAAGAATTTTCCTATGAGGTTTCTTGCTGGGTCCCCTAAATTAGAGTTCCCCAACCCTGTCCACAGGGCCAACCAACAAAACATGTGTTGAAGGAAACCACAAACCTTTACAGGTGGGGTAGTTGGTGTTTTTGTAGAGCTGATTATCCACCTATGTGGATTTCCACAAGACATCCACGGTTGGTGGCCTTGAGGACAGGGTTGGGGAACACTGCTCCATTGGATCGAAATCTGGTGACTGTTAAGGCCATTGGAGTACACTGGACTCATTGTCGTGTTCAAGAAAGTAACCTGAGCTTTGTGACATGGTGTATTGTCCTGCTGGAAGAAGCCATTAGAAGACGGGTACTGTGTGCTCATCCAGGGATGGACATGGTCTACCACAATACTCAGGTAGGCTGTGGTGTTAAAATGATTCTTGGTTGGTACTAAGAGGTCCAAGGTGTGTCAAGAAAATGTTCTCCACGCCATTACACCATCAGCAGCAGCCTGGATTGGTGACAAGGCAGGATGGATCCATGCTTTCACATACTTTACGACAAATTCTGACCCTTCCATCTGAATGTTGTGACTGAAATGGAGACTCATCAGACCAGGCAGTGATTTTACAATCTTGTATCGTCAAAATTTGGTCAGCATGTGTAACGTGATTATGGGGTTAGGAGCCAATGAAATCCGCTCCTGACCGGCTTACGGAGCTCTGCTGTCATACCGACAGGCGCGGTAATTGAAATCTACGCCCTGGCAGGAATAAGCAGCCATAAATGGTGTGGATTTCAATTACCACTGTCTGAAAGTGGTTAAAGCTTAATATGAACCTTCAACTTTGATTGGCTAATCACTGACCAATTTTACCACCTCCATGTAGTATGAAGGTCAACAGATATATGCTTTTATTCAATTAACTTTTTTCCTTTTCTCCTAGGAGATGTTTTATTTTCTCTTTTTAAACTAAGTTTTCATAATTTTGCAATTGCAGCGATGCAAAAAAAGTAGTTGAAAGAGTAATTTCAACATTTTCCTGCATATTTTCTTGCTTTCTGGTGACTTAAAATGTATCTGAGATCAGGACACTAGGCATATTCATACTTACCTGGGGCCTTCTCTACCCCCATGAGGTGCGATCGCTCCTTCACCTTCCTTGCTGGACGCTCGGTTGTCCTGAAACCAGCCCTGGTAATCGGGCTGGTCGTGCTCTTCTGCGCATGCATGTGTGCACACGCCCTGCTGCGCTCCCGTCCTAGGGAGCATTCTGCAGCTGTGCAGTATTACTGCGCAGGCGCAGAACGCTCCCAGGAGCCGCGCATGCGCAGAAACAAACTTTTGTCTCAGACACTCTTGATAAAAGTCCCCCTCTGAGTCCAGTGCCGCCTTCTAACCTTCCTGTAGCTCCTAGCGGCTTTACTAGCATCTGTGCACTGTTCCAGGCATGTCACATGACAGGTGACACGCCGGGAGCAATGCACAGAGGACGCCAGAAGTACTCTAGGTCTAGGAGCTAGGAAGGTTAGAAGGCGGGGCTGGAGGCTCAGTGATGTGCATTTTTGGCCAGTTGCTCAGGCAACCGAGAGGCACATGTACCCGACCAGCATCAGTCGATCCTCGCTGGTGTCGGATGCTGGGGACTTTGCTGTATATCCATATTTCTTTTAAAGAGACACTGAAGTGAAAAATTTATATAATGAATTGGTTGTGTAGTACGGATAATTACTAGAACATTAGTAACAAAGAAAAGAGTCTCATATTTTTATTTTCAGATATATAATTTTTTTTTTATAACATTGCATCATTCTCTAATATTTGCAATTTACACACTACACAGCATTCTAAATGATTTCACAGAGCAGGCCAGGGAACATTTGAACTTTACTCTGCAGAAAAAAAAAACAAAATACAGTGACAAACACTTGAGGTAATAAGCTTCAGAAGACGGAGCTCTTTGCGACTTTGAAAGTCGTGGAGCTCAATGGTTTTTTTGCATAGATAACAACTGGAGTTTTTTAAATGGGAACTGAAAAGAGAGGTATATGGAGGCTGCCATGTTTATTTCCTTTTAAGCAATACCAGTTGCCTGGCAGCCCTGCTGATCCTCTGCCTCTAATACTATTAGCCATAGCCCCTGAACAAACATGCAGCAGATCAGGTGTTTCTGACTTTAAAGTCAGATCTGACAAGACTAGCTGCATGCTTGTTTCTGGTGTTATTCAGATACTACTGCAGAGAAATAGACCAGCAGGGCTGCCAGGCAACTGGTATTGATTTAAAGGAAATAAATATGGCAGCCTCCGTATACCTCTTACTTCTGTTCCCCTTTAACTCTTCCTGTACTGGAAACAATATTAGACTCATTTCTCTGCTCCTAATGCTCTATTTTTTAGCTGTACTACACATACAAATCCTTATATCAGAAAGTTATTTTCACTTCAGATTCCCTTTAAAGAGGAGCTGTTAGGTATAAGGTCTCAGAGAAAATAAACACATATATCAGTAGCTAAAGATTGTCTGTACTTACATTACACATGCATTTCACTGTCCACGTTTGTACTTCACAGAATTTTTATATAGTATATGCAGAGATTGATGCTCCTGACAGCTCATGGCAGGCTCCATGTTTGTCTGTCTTATATGAAGCCAATTGTGATGTCATATCCTCCCTGCTTCCTGATGATTTGATCAGGATAAAAGATCCTAATGGTTCATGATCCGGACAACACTACTGTGCAGTGAATATTAATTAGCCATGTGGCTAGGAACAATAGCGACTCATGCAGTATACTCTAACGGAACATGTGCCCTGTGATTTTTCAGTGCTGTGAATTTTAGGCTGCTGTTACAAGCTGCTGTAAAATGAGCCTGTAACTTCCCACTGTGAAAGCAGCCTTAAGCTCAACACACACCATACAATCTTGGTTGTACAGATTTTTCAAATCTATGTAGTATAAGGGCCAACAGATTGAAAATACCCTGAATGATTGATTGGATAAGCTCTTATACTACATGAAAGTGGTAAGATTGAACAACCTAGATTGTATGGTGTGTGTTGAGCCTTAGGGCGGGATAGGGAAATGAAGGGGGAGGACCCAAGGTAGTGCAGAGCGGGGAGAAGAAGCAGCCCCAGAATGCTTTGCAGTATCTGTTATGCGGCCTTCCGGCCTCCTTAGGAGCTTGGGAATAATGAGCCTTGCTATTCAGCAAGCATCAAAGTAAGAGAGATTTTTGGCTTCCTTCTAAATTGTTTAACACAGGAGAATAGAGGTTTAAATTAGCTTTTGCATCCTGACAGTTACCGTATATACCCGCATATAAGCCGACCCGCATATAAGCCGACCCCCCAACTTTTCCCTGAAAAACCAGGGAAAAATGATTGACCCCCATATAAGCCGGGGGTAGGAAATGCTGGATTGGTGCAGCCCCCCAGTGTGTCCCAGTATAGCTAGTATAGTGCCCAGTATAGGTAGGTAGTGTCCAGTATAGCTAGTATAGTGCCCAGTATAGCCAGTATAGTGCCCAGTATAGCCAGTATAGTGCCCAGTATAGCGCCCAGTATGGGTAGGTAGTGCCTCAGTTTAGCTAGTATAGTGCCCAGTTTAGCTAGTATAGTGCCCCAGTATGGCTAGTAAAGTGCCCAGTTTAGCCAGTATAGTGCCCAGTATAGCGCCCAGTATGGGTAGGTAGTGCCTCAGTATAGCTAGTATAGTGCCCAGTTTAGCTAGTATAGTGCCCCAGTATGGCTAGTAAAGTGCCCAGTTTAGCTAGTATAGTGCCCAGTTTAGCTAGTATAGTGCCCAGTTTAGCTAGTATAGTGCCCAGTTTAGCTAGTATAGTGCCCAGTTTAGCTAGTATAGTGCCCCAGTATGGCTAGTAAAGTGCCCAGTTTAGCCAGAATAGTGCCCAGTTTAGCCAGTATAGTGCCCAGTTTAGTCAGTATAGTGCCCCAGTATGGCTAGTAAAGTGCCCAGTTTAGCCAGTATAGTGCCCAGTTTAGCTAGTATAGTGCCCAGTTTAGCTAGTATAGTGCCCAGTTTAGCTGGTATAGTGCCCAGTTTAGCTGGTATAGTGCCCAGTTTAGCTGGTATAGTGCCCAGTTTAGCTGGTATAGTGCCTCAGTATGGCTAGTAAAGTGCCCAGTTTAGCCAGAATAGTGCCCAGTTTAGCCAGTATAGTGCCCCAGTATGGCTAGTAAAGTGCCCAGTTTAGCCAGTATAGTGCCCAGTTTAGCCAGTATAGTGCCCAGCATAGGTAGGTAGTGCTTCCCCCTCCCCCCGTGGCCGCCGCTGCTATTACCTGCTGAGGCAGCGGCCGCTTCCTAATCCGTGTTCCCCTTCTGTTTCAGAGTCTATCACAGCAGCGCGCCCGGCGCTGCTGCTGTGACGATGCAGAGTGCAGGAAAGAGCGCGGCTCCCTATAGCGGCGATCTGTATCGCCGTTACCAGGGGAACCGCTCTTTCCTGCCCCCTGCATCGTCACAGCAGCAGCGCCGGGCGCGCTGCTGTGATAGACTCTGAAACAGAAGGGGAACGCGGATTAGGAAGCGGCCGCTGCCTAAGCAGGTAATAGCAGCGGCGGCCACGGGGAGGGGGGGGGGGAGCGGGGCGCGGACCACCCACCACTAGACCACCAGGGAAGACTCGCATACAAGCCGACCCCCCAACTTTTGACCCCCTGTTTGGGGGTCAAAAATTCGGCTTGTATGCGAGTATATACGGTACTCTTTAAAGCAGGAGGATCAGCCATACTATGCCAGGGGGAAAAAAACACATATATAGGTAGATAAATACTTGATCTACTTACATAACACATGTATTGTGCTGTCCACGTTTTGATTTAGGTGAATGTTATATAGTAAACGAAGAGAATTCTGTTCCTGGTGAGAACCATGTCTTTTGCCCACAGTTTAGGCTAACTCATGATGTAATTTCTGCCCTTTACTTTTTTCTTGTCTCCTCCAATCGCTGAGTCACCATAGCCTTGCTTGTAAACACAAATGAGCAGAGGCTCATGTTTCAGATAAGCAGCTGGCAAGGAAATAAAGGGAAGAGGAGGAATATATATAGATAAAAACAGGGCCGGTTTAGGCAACAATGGGGCCCCAGGGCAAAATAAACCTGGGGGGCCCCCCCAACATATACCCCGGAACAGGGTATAGTCAAGGTGTGAAGTCCCAATCGGTCGGAGCTCCACATTCTGGCTATCCCAGCCTGCATGGGGAACAAGGGGTTAAAAAGTTTCAGGAGGGGGGACCCCACATAATTTTTTTTTAAAAAAAATTCCCACACTCTAAACATAAAAAAAAAAAAAATTGGGAAAATAGGAAAAAATGCCAGGGATCTTCATACAGTCATATTGCTGCTGTATAGCGATCCCTGGCCAAAGCGCTGCGGCTGCGTATAGACCCCCTGGAAACCCCGTCAGTAAATTTATTGCGCTTTCGTTTGATGCGTGTAAAATTACACTACCGTTAGGTTTGCTACTAAAAGTTATTTTTTCCGCATTTAAAAGTATACTTTTTTCCTTCGAAACTTTAAAATCGATTTTCTCAAAAACTATAAGGTCTTTTTGAAAAATTGTTTTTTCCTCTTATTCCTAATGATCTCCTTAACATATCCTGCAAATTTAGGGTTTCTAGCATTTAAGGTGGATTTGCTATTAACCATTAAGCATTTAAGGTGGATTTGCTATTAACCATTAAAGTCGGCAGGTTTTTAAACATGTATTTTTTTTTTCCTTTGAAACTTTAAAATCGATTTTCTCAAAAACTATAAGGCCGATTTGAAAAAAATGTTTTCCTCTTGTAGCTACTGGGGGCCCCTACAAGCTCTGGGGCCCTGGGGCAGCTGCCTCCTTTGCCTTAATGGTAGCACCGGCCCTGGATAAAAAGAACCCCCAGCATGCAACTGTGTGGCACTGACTACTAAAGGGCCAGTGCTCCTCAAGTATTTGATAACTCCAAACCATAACAACAGAAAAAGTTTTGAATGCAGGATTAGCATCTTTATTACTTAATACACTCAGACCAGTTGCTGCTGAAATTTGATTTTTATGGTGACACTCCCACTTTAATGCAAAGCTAATCATATATGCAGGAAATCTGGGCCCTGAACTCGGTCTGTAATGACTGAAGCCACATTCCTGCCATAAACCGAGCGTTCCGCCTACGTCAGACGCGCCCCAGCTTGCCCCGGAGATAAAATAACTGTATACTGGGTGGAACGCTGTCAGCCGGTTCTGCAAGTCCTTCTGGTAAAATAGATGGTTGTAGGGGTGTAATTACAGGGGAGCAGCCCCAGCGACTGCAGAGGGGCCAGAGCTGTAAGGGGGCCCCAACTAATGTATTGATCAAGAGGTCCATCCTTCAAATCAGGTGTTTTTATAGCTACACTTGTTATGGCTGTAAAGATTATGATGTATAATTAGGGTCTGCATACCTTGGGCTCGATACACTAAACCATGATAACTCATATTCTGTTTTCGCGCGTGTTTTCACGTTTGCGCGCGTTCGTGAATTTTCGCGTAAAAACTTGCGATTGCGTGCGAAAATGGCTGTCATATGAGTTTAAGCCCCTTGATTGATTACTTGTTAATACAAAAGAGTATAAGAAATATAAAATCCAGGGTGCAGTGTATAGGAGATTCTCAGCATAGCCCCTATTTTTAAAAATCGTTCATCGTACATCCTAAGATGCGACAAATTGTTAAAAAAATTACTGTGATTGGCAGATTTGCTATAACCTATTGCAACTTCCGCATTTCATAGGTTGTCGGAAGCGGTGGTGACGTCATGCGTACAGCGGCGTCTGACGCTGGGACGCACGCGTCACCAGGGCCGGCCCAGCTGCTCTCTGGGCCAATCGGGAGTAGGTAGCATGGACGTAGCCATCACCCCTGCGACCCCTGCCATCGCAGGGGTGCCCACAGGCTTTAGGGGCCCCTCCTCCTCCCTCTCCCCAACCGCAAATGCAGCTAATTAGCAAAAAAAAAAAACCACCTCCCTGTTCGCTCACAAAAACCATGTGCAGGAGCGGGTGTAATTTTTTCCTGCTTCCAGAGGCTGCTTCACAGCAGAACACTCTCTGCTGCCATTCACCCCGCATGGGTTTCAGGTACCAAGGGGGCCCCATTCTATCATTTTTGCAGGGGGGCCCTATTAAGTCTAGTTACTCCCCTGGTAGGTAGTCTGTATTTGAAGCTTTATCCGGATACAGCACAACGAGGAACGCCGCCTTGCCTCTCAGCCACAGTTGCTCTGCTGCCAGTGCGCTATCTGGACTTGTATGCCCGTTATCAAGAGGCATTGCTGCCTCCAAGCAACATTGTTGTAGGTCATACATGTCAAACTCCAGATCCCTTCATTACAGCCTGATGGGCGACCTCTATAGGTGTTACACTATAGTGCGGACGCTATATCAGCCCTCGCAATGCTACCCATGCCTAATGCCCCTGAGCTGTACCGGATCCCTTCATCACAGCCGGATGGCGACCTCTACGAGAGTCTTGTCTATAGTGCGAACGCTATATCAGCCCTCGCGGTGCTACCCCTGCCTAATGCCCCTGAGCTGCACCAGATCCCTCATTACAGCCTGATGGGCGACCTCTACGGGTGTCACACTATAGTGCGGACACTGCATCAGCCCCCGTGACTCTACCCCTGCCTAATGCCCCTGAGCTGTACCGGATCCCTTCATCACAGCTGGATGGGCAACCTATACAGGTGTCACACTATAGTGCGGACGCTGCATCAGCCCCCGTGACTCTACCCCTGCCTAATGCCCCTGAGCTGTACCGGATCCCTTCATCACAGCTGGATGGGCAACCTATACAGGTGTCACACTATAGTGCGGACGCTATATCCGCCCTCGCTGTGATACCCCTGCCTAATGCCCCTGAGCTGTACCGGATCCCTCATCACAGCCTGATGGACGACCTCTACAGGTGTTACACTATAGTGCGGACGCTATATCCGCCCTCGCGGTGATACCCCTGCCTAATGCCCCTGAGCTGTACCGGATCCCTCATCACAGCCTGATGCACGACCTCTACAGGTGTTACACTATAGTGCGGACGCTGCATCAGCCCCCGTGACTCTACCCCTGCCTAATGCCCCTGAGCTGTACCACATCCCTCATCACAGCCTGATGGGCGAACTCTATGGGTGTCACACTATAGTGCGGACGCTGCATCAGCCCCCGTGACTCTACCCCTGCCTAATGCCCCTGAGCTGTACCAGATCCCTTCATCACAGCCTGATGGGTGACCTCTACGGGTGACACACTATAGTGCGGATGCTATATCAGCCCTCGCGGTGCTACCCCTGCCTAATGCCCCTGAGCTGTACCAGATCCCTTCATCACAGCCTGATGGGCGACCTCTACGGGTGTTACACTATAGTGCGGACGCTATATCAGCCCTCGCGGTGCTACCCGCTCCTAATGCCCCTGAGCTGTACCAGATCCCTCATCACAGCCTGATGGGCGACCTCTACGAGAGTCTTGTCTATAGCACGGACGCTGTATCAGCCAGAGGCAGCACAATGCGAGCGTTCGGGGAATAGGAGCCTTCTGTTACAGGCAGGACTAAGCTTGCTGCGGTAATACCCTCCGGGTCTTCAGCCAAATCATATTATAAACAAGCTGTGCAAGGACGATTAAAGGCGAATACGTCTTTCCTTCAAAAATAGCCAGAAACAGAGCCATCTTCTCCTCATTTATTGTTCTCGAAATGATCAAGCTGAGCCAGTGAGGGACAGACTGCACTACTGCTGTAGGGAGTTTTTAATAGATTCCCATTGACTTTAAACGATATCTGAAGTGAGAGGGATATGGAGGCTGGCAGGGCAGTTTCTAGGCTAAAGGGCGAGGGTGTAAAATTGCACCCCATTCCTTCCCACCCTCGTGGCCTCACAAACCCATCCTCTTTAGGGACAGTCACACAGCCACAAGGCACAAGTAAGTCTGCTGCCTACTTACTAGTGACCAGCCGCTCATCCAGGAGGAAGCAGGGACCAGGAGAACACACAGGCAAAGAGAGCCTGGAAAGCCGAATCCTCCATGGGCACCGCGCACTGACAGCCTGCAATACCGCTACAGGACATCAGGGGTCATCACGCGGTGGTGACGTGATGATCACTTGATGTCTGCTGCAGGCAGCCCTGGAGGAGTCAAATAACGTGATCGCGCTGGTAATCTTCTTTCTTCTTCCATTCGGCTGCACTGCACATCACCAGCTCCCTAGCGCCTTGCGGTTATGTCCTTCTGCCTGCGCCCCCCTTCTTCTACTTGCCGGTCTGCGCCCAGGGCAGTGGCCCTGCCCGAACTGCAAAAGAAACGGCCCTATGTATTTCCTTTTAAAGGGATACTTAAAAGGGTTCTGTGGGGTGTAAAAAAAAACCCAAAAGTGTCACTTACCTGGGGCTTCTACCAGCCCCCTGCAGCTATTAAGTCCCACGCCATCACTGAAGCCCCCTCCGTTCTGCCGGTGACCTGCTAATTATTCATCTAACTAGACGAATAGCACTGCGGCTGCGCGGCCACATCATCGGGAGCTTACTGTGCAGGTCTGGCCACGCGTCTCTTTCTTCATGTTCCTGTCCGCTGCAATAGCTATTTTTTTTTACAATTCAGGGCTCTGCAGCTTCAATAGGTTGCTGCAAAGCCATACATATTAGCACACAAATGAATCCCCCCCTCCTTTTCTCTCCAGCCCCAAACACTCCAGGGCAGTTTTGGATTTGGTAATGGATGATGGATAAATACTCTGCTAGCCTTCTAGTCATTGGATAACATTCTTTGTATTTTAGTTTAGTCTTTCTAACGGTGGCCACTAATGATCCAATCTTTTTCATCCAATCTTACCAAATCAATGTAGTATAAGGGTAAATTGAGTGAATATACTGAATGGATACTACAGGCAGTTACCTTATATCTATATATATAATAGACTAAGTGCCTCAACCTTCGAGCAAGAAGAAGAAGTACTTTGCATGAGAAAATTTATGCGTGCTCAAACACCAAGTTTAAGGCCTCTTTTCCACGGACTGTTGAGCTGTGTGCTCAGCAAGCAGTTACCAGGCAGCAGTAAGCAGTTACCAGGCAGCAGCAAGCAGTTACCAGGCAGCAGCAAGCTGTTACCAGGCAGCAGCAAGCTGTTACCAGGCAGCAGCAAGCTGTTACCAGGCAGCAGCAAGCTGTTACCAGGCAGCAACAAGCTGTTACCAGGCAGCAACAAGCTGTTACCAGGCAGTAGTGAGCAGTTGTAAGAGTTTGAGAGGCATTTTACTGCCTATCAACTGTCCATGGAAAAGAGGCCTACCCTAGCAAGTCTGGCTTTGCAAATCTGGCTTAATTGGCTATTCATGAGGCGATGCTCATGCAAATTTGCTTTTGCGTGCCAAACTATGCAGGGTCAAAAAACCAATACCGCAAAGCGGTCACCCTGCTACATGCCAGTGATGAGCGAAAATGCAAAAATTTGTTTCGACAATTTTTTGCCGAATTTTCGCCTAATTTCGTTTTGACAGGCAAATTTTCCATCTAATTTTTTTGCGTTAATTTTCGCCTAATGCCAGTCATTTTCACGTTACTTGCGTATTATTGCTGACATTTTCCTCATAAGGGCATTAGTGTCCGCCTTCAGAGAAGTTTCTTGCGCATTATTGCGGACATTTTTCCGTATAAACGTCCGCATAGACTGAATTTCCATGCGGATTATTGTGGACATTTTTCCGCATAAGGGCATAAGCATCCGCATACAATGAATTTTTGATGCTGGTCAAAAACGCTAATATTTCTGAAGATTTTCGTGAAAATTTGCCAAAAATGAAAATGGGATTTTCGATGCGAAACTGCTACATGCTACATTAGCACTATCCAGGAGCACCACAGGGAGGATTCCCAATGCCCCCCTTTTTATACAACCGGGGGGACCGCGGGTCCCAGGCTCTCTCACTGCCTGGGAACCACAGCGGCACCCCGGAGGGGGAGGCTAGGTGGTGCAGGCGACCCCCCCCCCCAAGCGTGGCCAGCACCGGGAGAGCCGTCTGCACCCACCTCCCAATATTAGAAACAGGCACTTACCTTAACGTCCATTGCGTCCTGCTACATGCGAATTAACTTGGGGGCACCACATGAGAAAGGAGTGAAGCATGGGTCACCCCGAGCTTTAGAGCTCAGGGCTGGCTCACATACAACACTCCGGGGGGGGGGGGGGGGGTGGAGGACAAGCACAGACAACTAACTCCAGGGCTCCCACCGCCGGAGCAAGCCATCCACCACCTGCCTCCAAAGGATACAAACTGCAAAAAATGCTTTCTTTGAGAAAATTAATGCACATGTAGCAGAACGCAATGGATGTTAAGGTAAGCGCCTGTTTTTAATATTGGGAGGTGGGTGCGGACGGCTCTCCCTGGCGCTGGCCACACTTGGGGGGGGGGGGGGGGGCGGCTGCGCCATCCAGCCTCCCCCTCCGGGGTGCCGCTGTGGTTCCTAGGCAGTGAGAGAGCCTGGGACCCTGCGGTCCCCCCGGTTGTATAAAAAGGGGGGCATTGGGAATCCTCCCCGTGGCGCTCCTGGATAGTGCTAATTTAGCATGAACTTATTCCCGCAGGGCGACCGCTTTGCAGTATTGTTTTTTTGACCCTGCATAGTTTGGCATGCGAAAGCAAATGCATATTTGCATGAGCATTGCCTCATGAATAGCCAATTAGGCCAGATTTGGAAAGCCAGACTTGCTAGGGTTAAACTTGGTGTTTGAGCACGCATACATTTTCTAATGGAAAGCCGAAAGGTGAGTGCACACATAAGATAAAAGTCTTTGGAAAATGAAAGATCACAGACCAATGTTACCCCCTTCCATGTAGTATGAGAGCCATACCTACACAGTCTATTCTATTGAGCTGAACTCCCCATCAGATAAAAATTTTTGCAAGATGCTGCACACAAAGATGCTGCACACATGCAACAGATCAGTATCTGCAAAAGATCTGTTCCTGCAAAATATCAGTTTCTGCAAAATGCATTCATAGTCTATGATATCTGCAGATCTCATGCTGGGCATACACGGTATGTTTTCTACCATGTAATTGAGCCGCTGATGGCTCGATTGATAATTTCCGATGTGCCCGATACCCCGCCGGATCGATTCTGAGCTCGATACCGGCGGGCAGGACAAAAGAAGAAACGAGTGGAAAATAAGAAAGTGCTCGCGGGGACGAGCCGGAATCGATCCGGGTGCCCGCGGGGACGAGCGGGAATCGAGCCAGCGGCTCGATTACACGGTAGAAAGCGTACCATGTATGCCCAGCATAATACACACCTTGTTTGACGGACATTCATCTGCAGATCAGACAATCATCTGCAGATCCAAAGATCCATCCTGGTTGATCTGATCTGCAGATGATTGTCCGTTAAACAAGGTGTGTATGAGTTCTGCAGATAAAGGCCTCGATTCATCAACACTTAGCAAATTTGTTAACAACAGTTTGGTAAAATACCGAATTTGTTAACTTCATTTCAGGATTCATCAAAGTTATCTACAGCTGTTAGCGAGCATTTGGTAATCATTAGGTAACGATTCGCTAAAACGGAAGAAAGTGCAATTCATGAAAATGAAAGTGGGCGTGGTTTAGCGTTACATTTAGGATTAGTTATCTCCTTCACTGCTCTGTCGTTATTCCTGTCAGATCATTGCTGACAGAGAAGGTGGAGCCATTTGAAGTGGTTATGTATCTGCTGAGAGTGATTCAAAGGCGCAGAAGGGCAAGAATAAGGTCTGCAACCATATAAATTTGTAAGAGAATAGATTTATTTGCTATAACAGGACATCTGCATTTCTCTTGAATCATCTTGTAAGAGAACACAGGCAGTGCCAGGGTTAACTAATTTTGCTAGCTGCACTATAATTTTTTAGAAAAGGCTCCTATCAAATTGTGGGATTGTCCCAACCACTCCCAGAATCCTGGTCCAGGTGTTAAGCCCTATTCAGAATGTTGCTACGTAGTGCTCAAAGGACTGCCTTTTACCCACAATTCCATGGGAATCTTATGGCCTTGTGTTAAATTATCGCTGTAAAATGGAAATATCGACACGTTACCGAATGGTTACCGAATTGTTATCGAATTCACACCGAATGAGGAAAAACCTTGATGAATACAACTAGAAATCGCTAAACTTCGAATTCGGTAATTTAACAAACTGGAAAAAGTTATCTCAAAGAGAATGATGAATCGAGGCCTATGAATGTATTTTGTAGGTACTGATATTTTGTAGATACTGATCTGTTGCATGTGTACAGCATCTTTGTGTGCAGCATCTTGCAAAGATTTCTGTCTGATGGGGAGTTCAGCTCCATAGAATAGACTGTGTAGGTATGGCTCTCATACTACATGCAGGGGGTAAAATTGGTCTGTGATCTTTCATTTTCCAAAGACTTTTATCTGATGTGTGTACCCACCTTTATTCTTCTTGCTTCAAGGTTGAGGCACGTACTCTATTAGATAGATAGATAGAAGATGCGGCGTATGCTACGACGCGGGTCGGCTAGTTAAATAAAAATGGTAAGATTGGATGAAAAAGATTGGATCATTAGTGGCCACCTTAAGGCGGATCACACTTCAGCCACAGTGTTCTGTGGACAATTCTTTACAGTTCTGGCACACTTGGCTGGCAGCAGCTGAATATCGTCAACCAAGCTGGTATTTTCATCCCACAGAGGAAAAATGCACATTACCCTACTTCATAGCGAATCTCCATAGGGAAGCATTACATGCATTTTCACATTGCAGAAAAACACATGCGAATCTTGCCTTAAAGAGACCCTGTATCAAAAAAAAGTTCCCCTGGGAGGTACTCACCTCTGGAGGGGGAAGCCTCAGGGTCCCAATGAGGCTTCCCCTCTCCCCTGTAGCTGCAGGCAGTCCAGCACTGGCTCCCCCGAAGTGTCCGGCAATCCTCCCTCGACAAGCCTGAGAAGTGACGATTTATTTACCTTTCCTGGCTCCAGGGGTGGCGCTGTTGCGGCTCTCCACACAGAGATAGGCGGAAATAGCCGATCTCTGTGGGGTCCGCTCTACTGCGCAGGTGAAGGAGACTTGCGCCTGCGCAGTAGAGCGGCCCGACAGTGATCGGCTATTTCCGCCTATCTCCGAGCGGAGAGCCGATACTGCCCCTGCGCTGGAGCCGGGAAGGTAAATATTTACATCCCCGCTGTTCGGGGAGCGTTATCGCCGCTGCCGTGGCACCGAGGAGGACGGGGGAAGCCTCCATAGGATCCAGGGGCTTCCCCCACCTGAGGTGAGTACCCCCCAGGGGAGGTTTTTGTCATTACAGGTTTTCTTTAAAGGGAATCTTAAGTGAAAATAAACATGATTATAATTCATTGTATGTGTAGTACAGCTAAGAAATAGAGCATTAGTAGCAAAGATCGGAGTCTCATATTGTTTCCAGTACAGGAAGAGTTAAGAAACTTTACTTGTGATCTATGCAAAAGCGCTTCTCTGAACTCTCTAATTTAGTCAGAGGGCTAAGTGCTATTTTCTGATGCAAATAAACATCAAATAAATAGTGAAAGACCATTTCAGATAAGATCGTTCTGCAGGGGAGGTCAAAAGGTCATTAGCTTTGCTCTGTTTCATTAAAATACAGAGTATAGTTTGTAAACTGCAAATATTAGAGAATGATGCAATGTTATAAATAAAAGCTATGTAACTAAAAAATACAAATACGAGACTCTTTTCTTTGCTACTAATGTTCTAGTAGTTATCCGTACTACACATACAATTCATTATGTCATAAGTTTATTTTCACTTCAGTGTGTCACTTTAACCACTTTACCCCCGCCCATACGAATTTCTCCGTCCCTTTTTCCATCCTTTCACCCCCAGGGATGGAGAAATCCGTACTTTCCGCGCTCCCGCCGCTGCCCGCACTCCCGCTCGCTCTAGCGCGCACTCCCGCTCGTAAACACGCCGCTCGCCCAGAGATCAATGAACGGGAAAATCCATTCCCGTTCGTTGATCTAAGCCCCGTAATGATCCGCTGCTTTTCCGCTAAGCAGCGCGATCATTGTGGAAAAAAAACCGTTACCAGCCTCCTAGTACTTCCTCCAAGCGTCCGGAAGGACGCTTGCAGGTCGCATTAAACAAAAAGTTACTGTTGCCATCTTGTTGCCAAATAGTAAAACTACACCCTAAAGCATTTTTCACACAAAAATTCATTACTTATACACAAAAAATTAACTCATTACCTCCCACACTCCCCATTTTTTTTTTTTGTAATTAAATTTTTTTAAAAAAAATTTACAATAAAAAAAAATACATAAATAGTTACCTTAGGGACTGAACTTTTTAAATTTTTATGTCAGGAGGGTACAACACTGTTACTTTATAAACTATGGGCTTGTAATTAGGGATGGACGCAAAACTGAAAAAAATGCACCTTTATTTCCAAATAAAATATTGGCGCCAAACATTGTGATAGGGGCATCATTTAAACGGTTTTATAACCGGGACAAATGGGAAAATACATTTCATGGGTTTTAATTACAGTAGCATGCATTATTTAAAAACTATAATGGCCGAAAACTGAAAAATAATGAATTTTTTCCCACATTTTTCCTATTTTCCCATTAAAACATATTTAGAGTAAAATAATTCTTGGCATAATGTCCCACCTAAAGAAAGCCTAATTGGTGGCGGAAAAAACAAGATATAGTTCATTTAATTGTGATAAGTAATGATAAAGTTATAGACGAATGAATGGAAGGAGCGCTGAAAGGTGAAAATTGCTCTGGTGCTCAAGGGGTAAAACCCCTCAGTGGTGAAGTGGTTAAAGAGAACCTGAGATGGGAATGGAAAGAAGAAATATACATACCTGGGGTTTCCTCCAGCTCCTTCCAGGTTTATCGCTCCCACGCCGTCCTCCTCCGCCTCCTGGTTCTTCTGCAATTGGCCCAGGAAAGTCCTCTGGTCCGGGGCCAACTGCGCATGCGCGTCCAGGCTGTGCGCTTCTTCCACGTTCTGTGCCTGCACAAAAGCACGGAGGCGCAAAGTATGGCCCGCGATGCGCAGTAGTGCAGATTGCCTCCTACACAGTTTTTTCTATGCGCACAAGCTGAGGTAAGTATCTTTTTACTTCTTCTTTTTTTCAACATTGCAAGGTAAGCTTTAAGGTCATGATTGATGACTGAGCGGAGTGCATACATTGATGCGGTTTAGAGTATATGGATATCCTGTGCACGGCGAGATTCCTACAGTCAGGATCTGCATTGCAGTCTCAGGCTGGCCAATAGGTTAGAAAGCACAGAAGGCCTCCGGGATACAATTTCTGCGTCTGTTTCCTGTAGGAAAGGAAAGGTCATGCTCTCCTTAACTTTCTCCATAACAGACCCAGCCCTGTGTGAAAATAGCTCGTCGCCCTCCCCCCACTATGGCGTCATGCGGCGCTCAAGCTTGCCCGTCCCAAGACTGGCGGAGCTCAGAAATAATACAGATAAGATGTCAATAATCGCTCGTTTACAAAATGAGTGAAAAACATCCCTTATCTAATTAATAATTATGGAGTGGAATCCATTGTTATTATTTACTGTCTTTATAAAGCGCCAACATATTACGCATAATGCAGCGCTGAACGATTGATAATTAGGGAGACAGACATCAAGATACAGGATCGTGCAATGCAGTATAAAGGCAGCCATACACCTAGAGATTCTGATTCAATCGACAAAGCAATCAACTTTATCAACTACCTAACGACCGCGTCACGCCGATGGGCGGCAGCTCCAGGACCACCTAACGGCAATTGGTGTCAAGTCCTTGGACAGGGTTTTGCAGGAGATCGTGCACGCTGATGCGATTGCCGCTAGGAGACTGTTAGACGGCGTTCGCCATCTGCTTACACTGTACAGCGCTACGGCCTCCCTGTACTGGGGGCAACCATGTGACAAACTTTAGGGGGGGGGTGTCAACTATCTAAACTATGATCTTGAAGAGGTGCATTTTGAGGGCTTGTTTGAAGGTGTTGAAGGAGGGTGCTAGCCTGATGGGCAGTGGAAGGGAGTTCCAGAGAGTAGGTGGGGGCAGCTCTTGAGAAGTCCTGAAGTCTTGCATGGGTGTGGCCCGGGGAAGTCAGGGACAGGTCGTTGGAGGATCGGAAGGGACGGGAGGTGGAAGAAGCCCCAGATAAGTAAATCAAAACGTGTTCCTCCTGTCTCGGGTTCACTTTAAGGGATATCTAAAGAGACACTGAAGCGGGGAAAAAAATATGATACAATGAATTGGTTGTGTAGTATGGATAATTACTAGAACATTAGTAGCAAAGAAAATATTCTCATATTTTTATTTTCAGTTATATAGTTTTTTTTTATAACATTGCATCATTCTCTAATATTTGCAGTTTGCACATTACTCAGCATTCTAAATTATCTTACAGAGCAGACAAGTGAACTTTTGACCTGTCCTCTGTAGAAAAAAAAAACAATACAGTGGCAGACACTTGAGATAATGGGCTTGATTCACAAAGCCGTGCAAACTGTTTAGCACAGGTGTGCTAAACAGTTAGCACGTGAAGTGCCGTTCACGGACTTTTGCGCGCGCAAAGTGCCGCGATTTGCGTGATCGCGGACTTTTGCGCGCACAATCTGCTGCTAATTGTGCGAGCAAAAGCCAGCAATCGCGTGAATCGCGGTACTTTGCATGCGCAAAAGTCCGCAAACGGCACTTCACGTGCTAACTGTTTAGCACACCCGTGCTAAACAGTTTGCACGGCTTAGTGAATCAAGCCCTATAAGCTTCAGAAGACAGAGCTCTTTGCCACTTTGAAAGTTGTGGAGCTCAGTAGCATAGATAACAACTGAAGTTTCTTAAAGGAGTAGTCTGAGGAAAATAAAAATAATAAATCCACTTACCTGGGGCTTCTTTCATCCGTCCTGTGCCCTCGCCGCAGCTCCGGTGGCTCCCGGTCCCTTCCGGTGGCAAAGTCGACCTCGCCAGGTCGGCTTCCGCGTCGGCTCCCTCTGCGCTCCAGCATGCAGTTCACTGCCGGAGGGGACCCAGGACCACCAGCGGTGAGTGGAGCTGCAGCGAGGGCACAGAACGGCAGGCAGGGGCTGTAGGAAGCCCCAGGTAAGAGGATTTTTTTAATTTTTAATCTGCTCGGATGTATCTTTTAACTCTTCCATCCTGTACTGGAAACAATATTAGACTCATATCTCTGCTACTAATGTTTTATTTCTTAGCTGTACTATACATACAAATCATTATATTTTTTTCCCGCTTCAGTGTCTCTTTAAAGAGAACCCGAGGTGTGTTTAAAGAATGTTATTTGCATACAGAGGCTGGATCTGCCTATACAGCCCAGCCTCTGTTGCTATCCCAAACCCCCCTAAGGTCCCCCTGCACTCTGCAATCCCTCATAAATCACAGCCGTGCTGTGAGGCTGTGTTTACATCTGGAGTGTCAGTCTCAGCTGCTCCCCCGCCTCCTGCATAGCTCCGGTCCCTGCCCCCGTCCCTTCCCTCCAATCAGCAGGGAGGGAAAGGATGCAGGCGGGGACTGGAGTTCTGCAGGAGGCGGGGAGAGCAGCAGACTGACACTATAGAGATAAACACAGCCAGCTCTGACAAGCTGTTTGTCAGCAGCGTGGCTGTGATTTATGAGGGATTGCAGAGTGCAGGGGGACCTTAGGGGGGTTTGGGATAGCAACAGAGGCTGGGCTGTATAGGCAGATCCAGCCTCTGTATGCAGATAATATTCTTCAAACCCACCCCGGGTTCTCTTTAAGATATCTACAATTATTATTAGTATTTGCTATTGACATAGCGGTGTCATCTTCCGCAGAGCAGTACATATTATATTGTCTTTTCACATAACTGTCCCTCAGAGGAGCTCACAATCTAATCCCTACTATAGTCATATGTCTATGGATGTATCATGTAGTGCATGTATATTAGTCTAGTCAATTAACTTATCTGTTAGTTTTTGGGATGTGGAAGGAAACCGGAGTGCCAGAAGGAAACCCACACAGACACAGGGAGACCATACAAACTCCGTGCTGTAGTAATGTTGAGAAACGCTGTGTTCTATCAGACTCGTAGCCCCCTGGGTCTCCTTTTCCTCTGAGAATATTTCAGGACACATTTTCTGAAAATGTTTGCATGCAAATAACTTCCTCCATCACTAAACCGCACTCTGCCCTTGTGGGCTGCCAGCATGTATGCGGGTTCCGGTTTCTCTCTCCGTCGTCTGACTTCCTGCACTGTGTTGCTGCTGAGTAATTATTTTTGAAGAACGTCTGTGTAGGTATTTTTAATGATTTAAAGAGGAACTTGCACCCAGGATTGCACTTCATCCCAATCAGTAGCTGATGCCCCCTTTCCCACAAGAAATCTATTCCTTTTCTCTAATAGATCATCAGGGGGGTCTGTATGGCTGATATTGTGGTGAAACCCCTCCCACTGTGTGATGTCAAGACCATGGTCCTGGCAACCTCATTGCCTTGTGGGAAATAACGGCTGTTTCCAACTGCCAAGCAAGCAGCACTTTCCTCTGTGCATAGAACTCTCAGTAACGAACATTCTGCATAGACCACCTGCCAGTAGTAAAGATGTTTCCACCTGTGATAAATTTCAGACTGTAAATCGGAGAGAGGATAGACTTTACAATGAGCAAACACTAACTAAATAATTTAAAAATGAATATTGTAAAAAAAAAATAAGCAATTTTATTAATTAGGTTATTTTCACTACAAGTCCTCTTTAACCACTTAAGGACAAGCAGGCCTTTTAAAATGTCCCGCTGGAGCCTCTTCACGGCTCCAGGATGTTTTTATAAGTTAAACAGCGCTGCTGCTGCTGTGCGCGTGCACGAGCGCGTGCTCCCGCACACTCCTGCGTGTGCACGTGCGTTCCTGCACGCGTGCACGTGACTCTTACCCAGAGATTACTAAAACAAAGACACAACATAGAAAAAATACACCTTTATTTCCAAATAATATATTGTCACCCATACTTTGTACTAGGGACATAATTCAAATCTTGTGATAACCAGGACAAATGGGCAGATACAATGTGTGGGTTTTATGTACAGTAGCAGTGCTTAAATTAAAACTATAGGTGATGAAATAGGAGAAATCGTGTATTTTTTATTTTTTTCCTTGTTTTTCCCTTTAAAATGCATAGAAAATAAAGTAATTACTGAAAACAAATATCAACCCCAAAAAGCCTAATTGTTGGTAAAAAAAACAAGATATAGATCATTTCATTGTGATCAGTAGTGATTAAGCTATTGGCAAATGAAAGGGATGAGCACTGAAAGGTTAAAATCGCTCTTGTCCGTTAGGGTAAAAATGCTTTGGGGTGAAGTGGTTAAACTCGTAAGTATTTCTTCCTCTTCGCTAGAATAGAAGGGATTTTCCCCGGTGATGCAGATTGAGGCGGTTGCTTGATTCTCGCTGCTTACCCTTATTATTGCGACATTTAGTTTGCATACTATGAGAGTAATTTCCCTAAGCGTCCTCCCCTGCAGCAGTTTATTTACATCTATGAAATATTGTTGCTGTTTGGCGTTTAATAGCTTGTTTACATATTACTTGTACACAAGTGTTTGTCCATGCAGGATAATGGTGCCTTTATAGGTCGAGTGTGTATAGGAAAAAAGGGCACCTGAAATGTGAGTATTTGATATATGACTGCTAGTAGAGAATTGCTAAGGTTACAGTACAGATTTTCTACTATTTTGCACTGCTAATTCCATTTCCAACGGCACCAACATTTTACTACAACTAAGCCTAACCCTACTCCCACACAGAACCCTCCCTCTACCTATGCTTAACCCTAACCAATCCCCCCTTCCGAAGCCTAACCCTAACCACACCCCCTAAAAGCCTAACCCTACCCAATCCCCCTTCCAAAGCCTAACCCTAACCACACCCCCTAAAAGCCTAACCCTACCCAATCCCCCCTTCCAAAGCCTTCCCTCCACCCTAATAAACCTGCCATGATTACGGCGGAATAGAGATGTCGCAAACATAGAATTTTCCGTTCGCAAATGCGAACTTCCCAAAAATGTTTGCAAACAGGCGAATCTGGCGAGCTGCCATAGACTTCAATGGGCTAGCAAATTTTAACCCCTTGCCGACCGCTCCACGCAGATTGGCGTGAACATGGCGGCAGCCCCAGGACCAGTCCTGGGGTGGGGTTTTGCAGGATATCGAGCGCGCCGATCCGCTCCGTCATCCGTCTCCCAGCCGTGATGGCCGTCTATATACATGGTACAGCGCTGCAGTCTACGGCAGCGCTGTACTGGGGACAGCCATGTGACTCGGCTGTCCCCTCTGGAGGCAGAGAAGTGATCCGCTGTCATAGGATGTTATGACAGCCGATCGCGCTGATTGGCTGGAAGGGGGAGGGATGGAAAATAATTTTTAAAAAAACTAAATTTATTGTAAAAAAAAAAATATTTATAAATAAACATCCTGGTAGCGATCACAACCCACTAACAGAAAGCTCTGTTGGTGGGCAAAAAAGCGGGGGGGGGGGGGGGAGGAAGTCCTGAGTTGGGCAGCCCTGCTGCGAGGCCTTAAATATGCAGTGGCCTAATTAGTAAAAAATGGCCTGGTCACTGGGGGGGTTTAAGCCCTGGTCCTTAAGTGGTTAAAACCTACACAAAGGTGATGAACCTAACCACAAAAGTGATGAAAAAGAAAAGTTGTTTCAAGGGTCTAACTGGCATACCAGAAATGGATCCATGACAAAAATCTTACCAAAAATTACAGAGTTGACACAGAGTCAGGTTTTAATCCCTAAAGGGCAGAAATCACATTATGCACAGCTCTGGGTGTCAGTGGGCTGTGGCGTGTCTCACACAGAGAAATGCAATAGTACTATCAAGAATACTAGTGCAACAGCAGTAGTGTGTACACAGCTCTGGGTGTCACTGGGCTGTGGAGTGTCACACAAAAAAAAAACCACGATGTGCTAGCCCTCAAAAGGGCTGTTTGGGGTGCTTTCACAACTAGTGAGGAACAAGGACACAGGCCTAGCTAACGGGGCAGATAAAAATGGCGCATGGCTCAGAGGGTAAAAAAATGGCGCCACATTGACTTACACTATATAATGCTATTTAGCGGTATAAGTGTTAAAAAATGGCGCTCGCAGAGTGACTTACACTTATAATGGTAAATAGCGTAATAAGTGTTAAAAAATGCAGGGGGCTAGTGTTAGGCAGCCAGAGGGTTTAGTGTGAGAGAGGCAGACACAAGCAGAGGGGTTTGCATACATTACCTGGTCCTTGATCGCATCTTCTCTCCACTTCCTGTTTAGTTTGAACGAGTCTAGCGGCCAGCCAATCGCCATGCGGCTTCAGTCCCCGCATGGTGATTGGCTGGCTGCAGGACTCTTTCAAACAAAACAGGAAGTGGAGAGAAGACGGGATCGCTGGGACCAGGTAATGTATGAGAGATGCCATTAATGACATCTTATTACTAAAGTTATTTAACGTTTCAGGACATTTCTGAAACATTAAATAACTTTAGTAGCAAGATGCCATTATCGGCATTACCGTGCACCATTTTTCACAGGTGCCATTTTTGACTGTACGCAAACCTTATGCTTTCCCTACATATCTGCAGCAAGTCTGAGTCAGCAGCCAGCAGAGAATGAATCCAATATGGCCACCGCAACTGCTTTTTGATAGGGGGGTGGGGGGTCCAGGAGGGGGTGCTAGATGATTGGCTGCCATGTGTCTGCTGACTGTGAGGTAAGGGGTCAAAGTTTAGCTCAATGATGATGTATAGGGGGCGAATCGAACACGCCAAATGTTCTCTGTTCACCGCAAATGCGGAAACTTTTAGTGTGCTGCAGAGGAGAGCAGTGTGGCTGCATGTTCATCTAGAGTTATTTATGCCAGAGCCAGGCAGAGTTATAACTAAACTAAAGATGTAACTAAAGATACATTTGTAGACGGCCACTCAATCAGAATCTGAAGAATTTGGAATGCATTGGCTATAGGCGTCAACAAGGGCCGCACCCGTACGTTCAATGGCTTGAAATGCGCAATTCAAAATTCTATAGAGCTCATGCCTCATTGGATATATCTTCTGTTTTCAGAAGGCAAATTATAAGAGGGCTTTTCGGCCCTTTGGCCTGGAAGCCACTACAAATCGCAATCGCTAGCGTTTTTTTTAGTAGCGTGATTTCATGGGCTCTTTCCGGCGCTTTTGGGAGTGATTTAAAAAAAAATATAAGCTTTTTGTCAGCGATTGTGTAGCGATTTGCGATTATAATTCTGATTCGTCCTTTCAATGTATCATCATTTTTTTACAGTTTGCAGTAATTTAAAACCACACACAAATCACTATGTGTAGTGATTCATGAGTGATTTGCCAGCACTTCAATACTTTACATTGAAGCGCAAATGCTCCCAACATGCTGCATGTCTTGCGATGGAGATTTTGCTAATCGCAATCGCTACAGTGGATTTGTTACATTTATTTACATTAGCAGAGCATTTAGGGAACTTGCTAGAGATTTAAAGCGCTCCCTAAACGCTCAAAAATCGCTCTAGTGGTTTCCAGGCCTAAAGATGAATTCTCACCACCGATGGGTCCAGCGACGTTCCTTCCCTTGACAACATTCCCATACCTCCCAACTTTTTGAGATAAGAAAGATAGGGACACTTAAGCTACACCCCTGTCACACCTCTAACCACGCCCCTGGTCACGCATACCATAAAGATTTCACAAGAAAAATATTTTGTTTTATAATTCAAACCTAAGTGATCTTTTCCATCCTGTTTCATTTTCATTCATATTAACATTTAAAAATAAGAAATAATCAATTTAAAGGACGGGAATAAAACTTGAAGTCAAGTAAACACATTTTTCAGTAGAAAAATACATATATTCACATAGATCTGTACATCAGTTTTAACCTCCTTGCCGGTTATCCTGAGCTCAGCTCGGGGTAACCTGCGCAGGAGGATTTCTCAGGCCCCGCTGGGCCGATTTGCATAATTTTTTTTTTTTTTTTTGTTACAAGCAGCTAGCACTTTGCTAGCTGCTTGTAACTTCCGATCGCCGCCGCTCACCGCCGAGCCGCCTCCCCCCCCCCTCCCCCAGACCCCTGCGCAGCCTGGCCAATCAGGGCCAGGCAGCGCTGAGGGGTGGATCGGGATTCCCTATGACGTCCCGACGTCGATGACGTCATCCCGCCCCGTCATTAAAAATCATTAAAAATCAAGTATACCTGCACACCAATTTTGTATGTTGCAAAAAAGTTTTATATTTAAATAATCAAAAAGCTAGACAATCACATGTAACAACAATATAGTAACAGCTGAGATAAACACTCAATTAAGACACTCTGTAAATGGTGGTACACCATAGAAGTACATAACATCAATGACTGCAGTGAACAGCAATAAGTCTAACATCAGTAGGACTAGGTGATGCCGGGGATGCCAAAAACAATTTTTTGTTTGTAAACCTATGGTGCTGACCACATGAAAATACAGCGTAAGAGATCCTAGTAAAGCAGCCACAATACAAGCTTGGAGGCACAGGATCCTACAGTATCTGTAGCAGAGTATCAAATGTCCATTACCCTAATGTCATCCCGCCCCGTCGCCATGGCGACCGGGGAAGCCCAGCAGGAAATCCCGTTCTGAACGGGATTTCCTGCTTACTCCGATCGGAGTGGCTGCAGAGCTGCCGCTGCTCAGCGGCTATCATGTAGCGAGCCCTGGGCTCGCTACATGATTTAAAAAAAATAAAAATAAAAAAAAAAGTGCTGCGCTGCCTCCTTGCCGGGGGAATTAGACCGGCAAGGAGGTTAAAAGAGGGACACATGAGGAAGAAAGGGACAGAGGAACTGGGTTCCCAAAGAGGGACAGTTGGGATCTATGCTATTCCATAGCTCCCAACTGTTCCTCTTTCGGAGGGACAGTCCCTTTTGGGAGCCCTGTCCCTCTGTCCCTCTTTCACTCTCATTTGTCCCTCTTTCAGGACTTTGTCCCTCTTTCTATGTAAATATATATATATCTCTACTAAAAATGTGTTTGATTGACTCTAAACTTTATTCCCATCCTTTAAATTGATATATTACTAATTTTAAAATGTTAATATGAAGGAAAATCAAACAGGATAGAAAGGACCATTGTTGTTTGAATTATAAAACAACATATTTTTCTTATGAACTCTTTATGGTATGCGTGACTAGGGGTGTGGCAGGGGTGTGGCAGAGGTGTGGCTTGTCCCTCTTTCTCATCTCAAAAAGTTGGGAGGTATGCTATTCCTCTTCCTTGTCGGGACAGTACACGACAGGTATAAGCGGGAAGTCAAGCGTTCACTGTACTTTGACGGTTGTTATCGACGTGCATTGCTAAACATCATTCTCGTGATCGCACGGCTGTACCCAACCGCTCGTCACTAAGAAAAGCGCCGGTCGTCAAAAAGAGCGTCTGGAAAATCGTGTGGTGGGTACAGGCCTTTTATCCCCTATACTCTGAGCTCTCTGGGTACTCTGTCATTCTCGGGCTGTGTGATACAAGCTGGGCGGGATGGAAGAACTGATAATCTGGAGTTCTACGTTTGTAAGAAACGAGTATTCAGCGATATCTCCCAGCAGTGGCGTCTCCGCCTGTCCAGTGTGGGCTATTGAATAGTCGCAGTGAATAGATGGCCAGTGTGCTGGAACAGTCTGGGAAGGGGCGCGGGCTGACACAGAGGCACCAGCGGGAGTCAGGAAATGAGGGGGGGGGGGGGGGCATTCTGAAACAAAAGCCTTATGTTCATGGGTAAACCCAAAGCTAATCATGAATCCTGCAATAGTTCCAGAGGTGAAATGTCACGCCAAGGCTCCAGCTATACAATCCAAAACAAAAGTCGCTTCTTTCACCCCACGACCCACGTACCAAAGGGATTCTGCTACTGTTTGAATAAAAATGTCTTTAAATACCCATTTATTTAAAATCCTTCCTGATGGTCACATGATGACTGCACTGGTCTTTTATATACTCCCAGACTGCAAAGCAGACCCTGGCGCCCTGGCAGTCTAGGACATGCCCCCTCTAGTCAGGCAGTTAAAGGGATCTTAGCAGCTTATGGTTTCTAATAGCTGAGGGCTGCCATGTTTGAGAAGTTAACACCCCCTGCTCCCTTTTCACTGCCGTCATCCAGGATTGGTGTGTGACTGAATTTGCTGCATACTTGTTTCAGGTGTGTGACAGACACTGACTAGAAACATCTGCAGGAATGTCAGGAAATATATCTGGTATTGTTTAAAGAGACACTGAAGCAAAAAAAAATTATGATTTAATGATTTGCATGTGTAGTACAGCTGAGAAATAAATCATAAGGTGCAGAGACATAAGTCTAATATTGTTTCCAGTACAGGAAGGGTTAATAAACTCCATTTGTTATCTATGCAAAAAAGCCATTGAGCACCACGACTTTCAAAGTCGCAGAGCTCTGTCTTGTGAAGCTTGTTATCTCAAGTGTTAGTCATTGTACTTTCTTTTTCCTGCAGAGGACAGGTCAATAGTTCACTGGCCTGCTCTGTAAAATCATTTAAAGTGCTGAGTAGTGTGTAAACTGCAACTATTAGAGAATGATGCAATGTTATAAAAAAATCTATATAGCTGAAAAAAAAAATATGAGAATATTTTCTTTGCTACTAATGTTCTAGTAATTATCCGTACTACACAACCAATTCATTATATCATCATTTTTTTCACTTCAGTGTCTCTTTAAAAAAAAAGGATGGCAGCCTTCATGTCTCTCACCTCAGGTTCCTTTTAAAGCACGCCTGACATAAGAGATAGAAGGATACATTATATAGTACATTATACAGTTCATTATTAAGTAGAAAAGTACCAAAAGTGTTCTGTGAGAATATGTTCATCCGCTAGGCAACCTAGGCAGGTGCTTGGGGCCTACTGGGTGTATAGGGACCTAACTGGACCCTTCTTTGACCTCTCTCCACTTCAGCTTACCAAAAGCACCACATGGGGCCCCAAATCTGCTACTTTGCCTAGGGCCCATTAGATCTTAATCCATCTTTGGTGAGAAATATATTAATACTTTCTGAGTCTGAAATTCAATTCAAATTTGCAACACCTCCTCATTAAAGAACCACAAACCCCACCCACCTCCTGCTACTCACCCGCCCATCACTTTCTCTTCAGTCAGTCAGCTCTGCAGTGCACTCAGCAGCTCGGCCCCGCCCTCACCTCCTTCTTCCCGCCCACCTGTCACTCTCTCTTCATCAGTCAGTCAGCTCTGCAGGGCACTCAGCAGCTCAGCCCCGCCCTCACCTCCTGCTTCCCGCCCACCTGTCACTCTCTCTTCATCAGAGTCAGACAGCTCTGCAGTGCACTCAGCAGCTCAACCCCGCCTTCACCTCCTTCTTCCCGCCCACCTGTCACTCTCTCTTCATCAGAGTCAGACAGCTCTGCAGTGCACTCAGCAGCTCGGCCCCGCCCTCACCTCCTTCTTCCCGCCCACCTGTCACTCTCTCTTCATCAGTCAGTCAGCTCTGCAGGGCACTCACCAACTCAGCCCCACCCTCACCTCCTGCTTCCCGCCCACCTGTCACTCTCTCTTCATCAGAGTCAGACAGTCAGCTCTGCAGGGCACTCAGCAGCTCGGCCCCGCCCACACCTCCTGCTTCCCGCCCACCTGTCACTCTCTCTTCATCAGAGTCAGACAGTCAGCTCTGCAGTGCACTCAGCTGCTCAGCCCCGCCCTCACCTCCTGCTTCCAGCCCACCTGTCACTCTCTCTTCTTAAGAGTCAGTCAGCTCTGCAGGGCACTCAGCCGCTCAGCCCCGCCCTCACCTCCTGCTTCCTGCCCACCTGTCACTCTCTCTTCATCAGAGTCAGACTGTCAGCTCTGCAGGGCACTCACCAGCTCAGCCCCGCCCATACCTCCTGCTTCCCGCCCACCTGTCACTCTCTCTTCATCAGAGTCAGACAGTCAGCTCTGCAGGGCACTCAGCAGCTCAGCCCCGCCCTCACCTCCTGTATCCCGCCCACCTGTCACTCTCTCTTCATCAGAGTCAGACAGTCAGCTCTGCAGGGCACTCAGCAGCTCGGCCCCGCCCTCAACTCCTGCTTCCTGCCCACCTGTCACTCTCTCTTCATCAGAGTCAGACAGACAGCTCTGCAGGGCACTCAGCAGCTCAGCCCCGCCCACACCTGCTTCCCGCCCACCCATCACTCTCTCTTCATCAGTAGTGTTGTCCGGATCATGAACGATTCGGATCTTTGATCCGAATCTATTTTATGAGTCGATCATCCGAATCATCAAAATGAGTGATTTGGATCGCAAAAGGGGCGGGGCAAGGAGCGACACGCCCCCCTCTCAGCAGGCAGCGGGGTCCTGGAAGCAGAGCAGGGATGGATCGCTGAGTTGGAGGAAAGCCAGCCTTGCAGGGACAGGTAGATGAGAGAGAGGGGACATCGGTGCCACTGCCAGATATGTAGAGCACACATACTGGCTATAATGTGCTGATCATTACAGGCTGTCTGTTCGTAGTTGTGCACAGTGATCACATTGGAAACGTTTGGCTTAGCACAGCTCAGTAACTTTGCAGGCACTGTGATTGCAGCGCAATATGATCCTCCTCCACTCAGCACTAAACAGCTGCACTTCACTTCTGGGAATGCTTTCTTTCACTGCGACGTTTGCATTTAGCGTATACAGATGAGCATATAGGTGAAATACATGTAAAACATATGATTGCAGCATGTGGGTATTGTGTGCAAGCAAACATTTCTGCTCTCTGCTCGTCCCTCCTCCCTTCTCTGTCCCCTCCCTGCCCTCTGTCCATCTTCTCCCCTTCTCTGTGTGTCCACCCCTCTCCCCTTCTCCCGTCCTTGCTAGTAATTTCACCCCTGAATGCTTCCCTTGTAAAATGATCCGAGATTCAGATCAAAGATCCGGATCTTTTCAATGATCCGATTCGAATCATCCGGATCATTGAAAAGATCCGAACTTCCCATCTCTATTCATCAGAGTCAGACAGCCAGCTCCGCAGGGCACTAAGCAGCTCACCCCCGCCCTCACCTCCTGCTTCCCGCCCACCTGTCACTTTCTCTTCATCAGAGTCAGACAGCCAGCTCTGCAGGGCACTCAGCAGCTCAGCCCCGCCCTCACCTCCTGCATCCCGCCCACCTGTCACTCTCTCCTCATCGGAGTCAGACAGTCAGCTCTGCAGTGCACCCAGCAGCTCAGCCCCGCCCCCACCTCCTGCTTCCAGCCCACTTGTCACTCTCTCTTCATCACAGTCAGACAGTTAGCTCTGCAGGGCACTCAGCAGCTCAGCCCCGCCCTCACCTCCTGCTTCCAGCCCACCTGTCACTCTCTCTTCATCAGAGTCAGACAGTTAGCTCTGCAGGGCACTCAGCAACTCAGCCCCGCCCTCACCTCCTGCTTCCCGCCCACCTGTCATTCTCTCTTCATCAGAGTCAGACAGCCAGCTCTGCAGTGCACTTAGCAGCTCAGCCCCACCCTCACCTCCTGTTTTCCACCCACCTGTCACTCTCTCCTTATCAGAGTTAGACAGTCAGCTCTGCAGGGCCCTCAGCAGCTCAGCCCTGCCCTCACCTCCTGCTTCCAGCCCACCTGTCACTCTCTCTTCATCAGAGTCAGACAGTTAGCTCTGCAGTGCACTCAGCAGCTCAACCCCGCCTTCACCTCCTGCTTCCCGCCCACCTGTCACTCTCTCTTCATCAGGCAGGGGTCACACTTGTCTTTCAGTTTCTACACTTTTCAGAAAACTGAAAGACAAGTGTGACCTCTACCTTACAACAGCTAATGTAATTTATAGAGAAAACTGACAAATTGCGCAAGATGTCAGTTTTTTTTCTGCGTGCGAAAACTACATTCAAGTGTGACCTATCTCATTGATTAACATGAGTTCTCAGTTGAGAACAGTTTTTCTGTGCAGAAAACGCGCACAAAAGCCGACAAGTGTGACCCCTGCCTCAGAGTCAGACAGCCAGCTCTGCAGTGCACTCAGCAGCTCGGCCCCGCCCTCACCATTCCCTTCATTCTTCTTCTTCAATCCTCCCTGCCCTGGCGCCATCCCTTGTGATCCGGCGCTCAACTGCTGCTGCGATCTTTTATAGACATCAGTGACTCTGCAAGCACTCCACCTCGCCCCATCAACCCTAGCGGCTCCTTGGGGGGCGGGCTAATTTGCACGGCTGCGCCTGCAGGTATTACAGCACACTGTGGGTGTTCTGTTTCGAATTCCCGCTTTATGTGTGAGGCATACTCCAGAAGACCCAGTCTGTATAGCAGTATGACTCCCCACTGATTCAGAAACCTCCACAGGCAGTTTACTCGATGAAATAATGACTCCAAGTATAATCTGTAGTATCTTTACTTGCGTTGAAAGCATACAAAGATGTTTTTTAGAGCATATTCATAGGTAAAAATATGATGCGACTACAAGCACAGCAGGATCTCCTCACTAACTGAACTCAACTGTTGCAGAAACATCTAGACAAGGCTGTTGAGCAGGGAGTTACAGTTGGGAAATGCTAAATAACTAAATCTTGCAGGGGGACTGGAATATACTAATACAAAGAATATAAATAATGTTAAATAACATTAAAGGAGGCTGTTGTGACAGCACACTCCCCGCTTGGTATCGGTAGATACCACTATATATAATACAATTTAACATTGAAAACTATATGTATAATTAAGACTTGCAGAGAAGAGAGAAAACATAAACATTAATTCTTGTATGCAGATCTTTGAAGAATCTTCCATCACTGTAGAAAGGATGTAACTCAGTAGACTCGAAGGCATATCAGGCTGTTCCCTTGGATCGAGTAGATAAGACATCTTCATTTGAAGGCAAGAGTAAGACTGTCTCCGTGATGGGTCTAAACAAAGTCTTAACACTACGATTTCTTGCTGTCTTCACTTTCACCTTGCGAACCTTTCCATCATCGCTAGTGATTGCCTTTATAAAGTGATCATTCATATCGGGTTTGTTCTTCAGAATTTTTTTAAGTGAAGTTAGCCTAGAAATAACTTGTTTCTTGTTATTTGGAAGCCTAATTCTTGGTGAACGAAACGGTAAAGGAGCTACCCAACTGTTAGTTTCATCCTTGAAGAATTCATTATTCAAGATGTTTATGAACTCTTTATCCTCAATGGAAGGAACTGTCTTATTGTCATCACGAGTTATTTGGAATATAGTGTCACCAAAGTCTTGATGAGAACTGTTCTTACAACTGATTTGCTTTTGTAGATCGCATGAAGTCTTTAAACTGAAACTCTCCTGAACTTGAAAGTTAAAAGGATGTTTAAGTGAATGAAAGGTGCATTCAGATTCTCTGATGTTGGTCTTGCATGAGAACACATCATAAGACTCTTGAAATGTATTTAAGCAAACATCTCCTATAATGACCCATCCAAAATCTAATTTCTGTGCATAAGGGGCATCATTTGGTCCATTGCATTGTTGTCGCACTTTATGGACTCTTGGGATAGCTCTGCCTAAAAGAAGGAGAATCTTTGCATCATCATCAAGCGGTGGAATGTAACTGGCTATGTGTTTCATATGAGGATGATAAAGAGCCGCTTCTGGTGTAGGGATCTCTTCTCGATTGTTTGGCAACTGATCACATTCGATAAGTGTTGGAAGTGAAAATTCTGTGTTTCCATACTCAGATGCTACCACAAAACCATGTGCTCTTCTTCCAGATATCTTAACCAGGCCTGAGCAAGTTCGTAAAGTATAGGGCCAGGTTTCTCCTTGAATATTGAACACGTTGAAGAATTCTGGACTTGCTAATGAACGATTGCTCTGGTCGTCAAGGATAGCATACATCTTCACTGCGCTCTGTGGTCGTCCTTCTGGATATACCTTGACCAGACATATTTTACTGCATGACTTTCTGTGGAATCCTTCTTCACATACCTCAGTACATTTTGTGGATACAGATGCTGTCATTTCCTCAGTACTCTCCCCGCCATAACTTGGTGTGGTCTTTGAGGCTTGAGCAGTTTGAAGCACTTCTTTGGGGGAACCAGGATGATAAGCCGTTATGTGTTTAACACTGTTGCAGTCAAAACATTTGACAGGAACTTTACAGTCTTTAGCAAAGTGGTCTGTAGATGCACAACATCTATAACAAATATCGTGTTCTCTGAGGAAAGACTTGCGCTCTTCAAAGGGCATTTGTTTAAACACACGACAATTTCTAAGCGGGTGTGGCTTGTTATGAATAGGACATTGATACCTAGGATCATTTTCCTTGACTTGCTGTGGTTTAAAATCAGAGTCTTGAGAACTTGAGAAGATTCCAGTCTTCTTAACATAGATAGAGTTCCGTGAGTCCTTAAACTTGCCTTGAGTATCGCAATTTAAAGGTGTTGAAGGAAGAACTGTAGTATCAAAAAATAAAAAGCTTGGGTCATTCTTTACAGTAGCTATGTCTCTAATGAATTTGGAGAAAAAAGAAAAAGGTGGAAAGGATACTTTATAGTCCTGTTTATATTTAGATCCTTTCTTTGCCCATTCACTCTTAATATTCGGTGGCAACTTCTGTACAATTGGGTTTACACCATGAGCTGTATCCAAGTAGACAAGACCTGGAAGGTGCGGGTCTGCCTTGGCTCTTTCTACTTCAAGAAGAAGGTCGCTTAATTCTTGAAACTTGTGGTTGTCCTTGTTAGACAATTTTGGGAAGTTTCGAAGTCTCTTGAATAAAGCAAGCTCAATAGCTTCAGAACATCCATAAACTCTCTCTAATCTCTCCCAAACTATGTTAAGACCCGTTGCTGGATCATCGCAATAAACAGATTTCAGTCTTTTAACTTGTTCTGATGACTGCGGTCCCAACCATTTGATAAGTAGATCAAGTTCTCCTATAGGTTCAATCTCCAGGTTCTGGATTATAGTCTTGAATGTAGCTCGCCAACCTCTGTAGTTTTCTGGTTGATCATCAAATTTCGTTAGTCCAGAGTTAAGAAGCTCTCGGCGAATCATATACTTGCCAACTTCTTCAATTTCAGACTTTTCTGATTTTATTTCTGTACGTGGAAATGCGTCACCACTGCAGACAGTATGTGGCTTGTGCTGTTCCAGTGGTGATGTAGAGAATGGAGATGCAGATGCGTTTACTCCAGGCGAGGGTTTGATCTGTGTGATGTTTGGAGCATGGGAGCTTGAAAAAGACTGTGTTATGAGATTCATGGGATTTGTTCCAATTGGTTGTGATATTTCTTTGTGATTATATCTTGCTGAGGTCTGACAAGGTGTATAGATTTGTTCTCTTGGACTTGTAGTGTTGGACAGCATAGCAGAATCCTTCAAAGGTACAGTGTTAAGCTGAGATTCATGTTTTAATGGTATGCATTCTGGCTGCTTACTTGCTGAACAGGTAGGTGCAGAGACTTCAGCTGTAAGTAGGGGAGTATATCCATTGTTCTGGTTCAGAACAAATTGCAAAGTTCGTTTAGCAGGATCGTCAGCAGACTTTAGGCTAGGGTAATTAATTCCTTCTTCCTCTTCCACAGCTTGTTCGAAGACCTTTAACCTTGCTAGAGCTGCTGCTTCTTCTCTTTTCTTTTGCAGAAGTTCTAACTGGGCCTCTGTCTCTGCCTGCACACGTGTTGCTTCTGCCTGCACACGTGTTGCTTCTGCCTGTGCTTCTGCCTGCACACGTGTTGCTTCTGCCTGTGCTTCTGCCTGCACACGTGTTGCTTCTGCCTGTGCTTCTGCCTGCACACGTGTTGCTTCTGCCTGTGCTTCTGCCTGCACACGTGTTGCTTCTGCCTGTGCTTCTGCCTGCACACGTGTTGCTTCTGCCTGTTTGCGTGCTGCTTCCGCCTGTTTGCGTGCTGCGTCCGCTTTAAGAGTCGATTCTTGTTCAAAGCAATAAGATTGTGCTTTCGCAGCCTCTGCTTCTGCACGGGCTTTGACTAACTGAATGCTTAATGCTGACCTCTGGGAGAGTGACTGCAGCGATTTACTTGATCTAGTAAATCTGTGAGAGGTTGCTTGCACTGACAGTTTTTTTGAGTGTCTAGAAGAAATAGAGGTACAGGATGTAGTTTCGATCAAATTTGCTATCCTATTCTCTAACTGTAACTTCGCTTCCATAAACGCAACATGTCTCTGTTGATCAGCGGTGGTAAAGTCATCCAACTCTTTTGACGCTTGTTCTGTACTAACTTGCGATAGAAAGGAAGAATATTTTTCAGAGAGTTTCCTGTAATTTTCATATGTCTTCTTAAGTCTTGTAAGTGCATTGTTTAATTGCTCTCCATTACTGCCAGTCTTCTCAATATCAGATATGTGTTGCAGCGTTTTTATCCACAATTCAGACAGACTATGAAACATTCCTTCACTTTCTGCTTCATACCTCTCTCTTGCCTTTAGAGAAAGATGTATTGACCGCCTTGGTCTCTCAGGTAGTACAACATGTTTATCTGAATCATCTTGACCGAGCATTAATTCATCTTCCATGTTAATAGAATGCGCAGAAATAGACATGCTCTATGGTTGCAGATATGATGCTTATGAATCTTATCACTGGGTGATTTTTTTTTTTTTTTAAACTTAATAGCGATAGTCCCAAACAGAAGAAATGTACAATTTCTGAAGCAGTCTGTACTCACTGTATTCACTGTAGGAAGGCAGACAGGCAATTCTTGTACTTTTTTGCTGAACGTCTATTTACTCTTTGTAGACTTGTGTTTGAGGTGTAGCTAGGTAATCCTTTATCGTATTGCAGATCAGTCCTTTACTGATGAGATGACAGGAAATCCCATTACCTTCTTGCAGATATCATATTTTTACTGTTCTGTTTCGAATTCCCGCTTTATGTGTGAGGCATACTCCAGAAGACCCAGTCTGTATAGCAGTACAACTCCACACTGATTTAGAAACCTCCACAGGCAGTTTACTCGATGAAATAATGACTCCAAGTATAATCTGTAGTATCTTTACTTGCGTTGAAAGCATACAAAGATGTTTTTTAGAGCATATTCATAGATAAAAATACGATGCGACTACAAGCACAGCAGGATCTCCTCACTAACTGAACTCAACTGTTGCAGAAACATCTAGACAAGGCTGTTGAGCAGGGAGTTACAGTTGGGAAATGCTAAATAACTAAATCTTGCAGGGGGACTGGAATATACTAATACAAAGAATATAAATAATGTTAAATAACATTAAAGGAGGCTGTTGTGACAGCACAGTGGGGGCGGGTTTGTGTGCTGCTGTGGGCGGGCTAATGATGCAGACATGTAAGCCAGGACATTTCCCCACACTGTCTGCGGCAGGTCAGGAGTAGGACATTGGCTGGGACAACTACCTACAGGCTGGGACATTTTTCGGGGACCCTGGGACAGGAGACCTAAATGCTGGGACTGTCCCATGTAAAATGGGACATCTGGTCATCGTACTCCTATTCTTGGGGTCCATCCAGCGCAACTTTGATGGGGCTCCTCAATGTTCCCTTGCCTTCCCTTGGTGCCCTTTACACCCTTGGGGCCCCCATCTCACAGGGGTCATAAAACAAGTGGCCATCACCATCTTCACACCCATAACAAGTGTGGCCACAAAAACACCTGATCTGAAGTATAGTCCCCTGTAGGGGAGGAAGGGAAGGTTAGTAGTTGGGGGCCCCACAGCTCTGGGCCCCCCTGCGATCACATGGGATGGGCTGCTCTCCTGTAGTAATGCCCCTGTTGGATGCCAGAACCATCGTACATGTGGATACAAAGAGGCGTTCCTGGCTATCTGGCTTGTTTGAAGTGGCACTATTACTGGCCTGAGGAAGTGGGCAGGACCCACAAAACGCGTTGCCTGTGCAAACAAAAATCTTTTTGTTGTTTAATCCTTGTTAGTGTAATGTGAGAGGTAAGCCACCTCTTATTTTATGATTTTATTGTGTTTTTAACAAAGTTTTATTCATCTCGAAGCTAGGGTTTTCAGCGCCCGGGGACAAAGATCGGTTCAGTGCCCCCTTCCCCGTGGTGGGCCTGTGGTGCTTGTAATGCCCTCCTTCGACCGCCTGTGCCCTCCCGATGGTCTAGTCAAGACCTTTGACCCAGAACTAATGGCTGCCGCATGCACAGTAGCTTTCCTTTACATAGGTAGACAGCGCTGCACACACTCCATTGCTGTATCTAATTTCTCTGGTGGGGGGGCCGGGCTTCTTTCAGGCAGGGGGTGGGGCTTCTCCCAGTCCCAGCCAGGCCCGCTCTCCTCCATTGCTGTATCTAGTTTCTCCGGTGGGGGCGGGCTTCTTTCAGGCAGGGGGTGGGGCTTCTCCCAGTCCCAGCCAGGCACGCTCTCCTCCATTGCTGTATCTAGTTTTTCTGGTGGGGGTGGGCTTCTTTCAGGCAGGGGCTTCTCCCAGTGCCAGCCAGGCACGCTCTCCTCCATTGCTGTATTTAGTTTCTCTGGTGGGGGACACATTCTCCTCAGCTCATATTCTCTGGTGGGGAAGGTGGGCTTCTTTCAGGCAGGGGGTGGGGCTTCTCCCAGTCCCAGCCAGGCACACTCTCCTCCATTGCTGTATCTAGTTTCTCTGGTGGTGGGCGGGATTCTTTCAGGCAGGGGGTGGGGCTTTTCCTAGTCCCAGCCAGGCACACTCTCCTCCATTGCTGTATCTAGTTTCTCTTGTGGGGGGGCGGGCTTCTTTCAGGCAGGGGGTGGGGCTTCTCCGAATCCCAGCCAGGCACGCTCTCCTCCATTGCTGTATCTAGTTTCTCTGGTGGGGGACACATTCTCCTCAGCTCAGTTTCTCTGGTGGGGGGGGGGGGCTTCTTTCAGGCAGGGGGTGGGGCTTCTCCCAGTCCCAGCCAGGCACGCTCTCCTCCATTGCTGTATCTAGTTTCTCTGGTGGGGGACACATTCTCCTCAGCTCAGTTTCTCTGGTGGGGGGGGGGTTTCTTTCAGGCAGGGGGTGGGGCTTCTCCCAGTCCCAGCCAGGCACACTCTCCTCCATTGCTGTATCTAGTTTCTCTGGTGGGGAAGGGGGCTCCTTCCAGGCAGGGGGTGGGGCTTCTCCCAGTCCCAGCCAGGCACACTCTCCTCCATTGCTGTATCTAGTTTCTCTGGTGGGGAAGGGGGCTCCTTTCAGGCAGGGGGTGGGGCTTCTCCCAGTCCCAGCCAGGCACGCTCCCCTCCATTGCTGTATCTAGTTTCTGTGGTGGTGGGTGGGCTTCTTTCAGGCAGGGGGTGGGGCTTCTCCCAGTCCCAGCCAGGCACGCTCTCCTCCATTGCTGTATCTAGTTTTTCTGGTGGGGGTGGGCTTCTTTCAGGCAGGGGCTTCTCCCAGTCCCAGCCAGGCATGCTCCCCTCCATTGCTGTATCTAGTTTCTGTGGTGGTGGGTGGGCTTCTTTCAGGCAGGGGGTGGGGCTTCTCCCAGTCCCAGCCAGGCACACTCTACTCCATTGCTGTATCTAGTTTCTCTGGTGGGGCAGGGTGGAAGAGGCCGCAGGATAATCGTTCATTCTGTGCATCATGGTAGAGAGGCTGAGCTGAGCTCCCCTAAATCACTGCGCCCGGGGACATGTCCCTTCTTGCCCACCCTTAGCTTTGCCCCTATGATCACCCTGCAAGAACTCAATTGTACAGGGTTGTAACTATAAATCATTCCCTCCCTTTTCCCTCACAACAAACTTTGATAGGGCTTGCCCTTGCTTCCCCTTGGTGACATCACACCCTGGGTCCCATCTCACAAAGGTCATAAAACCAGTGTGGCTATCGCAATCTTCACACTCCTAACAAGTGTAGCCACAAAAACGCCTGATCTGAAGGATAGGATGTAGTAGTGATGTAGTAGTTTGGGCCCCTTTACAACTCCGGCCCCCTGCAGTCTCAGGGCTGCTCCCCTGTGGTTACAGCCATGCAATCCTACCAAAGGCTCATAAGCTTCCCCCACCTGTTCCTGCTCTCTGTATTAAAATGCAGTCATGTATTTTCTGGACTGCCCGAGTCTGTCTGCTCCATCACTCGCTGCTCTCGGCTTGAGCAGCTGCTGCATGTGACATCCTTATCCCCAGGAGGTTTCCCCGTCACCCCAGGGAGCTGCCTGAGACTCAGTGTTTGTCTGTGTTGTCAGGCTAACAGACTGGAATATTTACCAAGATGCTAGAGCTGGACCAGACTGGGGAATTGTTAATTGTTTAAGAAGAGATAAAGCAGGGCAGATCAAATGAGGGCAGCTACAACATACGGTACTAAACAACTTTATTGGCAGCTGTGACAAACAGCTCCAATATCAGGAGGGTATCATAAACTTCTAATTATCAATAAAAAGATATTGGAATCAGAATCGTCTTTATACGCCAAGTATGACGTACCCGGAATTAATTATGGCACACATGACATTGCCAGTGGCAGTAGTACAAAGACAGTGCATAAGACAGACATGTCATTATCGACATGAGAAATGTGCATGATACAGTCCTCAAAAGCAAGTATTCAGAGCAGAGCAGAGTGGACAAGCAAGTGGTCAAGCAAGACTACTAACAGCGAGGGATTCAGGCAAAAGTATGGCACAGAAGTGCTAGAAGTTTGGAGCGGGAGTCAGGTGGACGTGGTGCTCTTTAAAGAGTTAGAGTGCCACAACTTGGGGGGGGGGGGGATTGCTGGAGTTGAGTAGGAGGACAGCCTAGGGCATACATGTCAAACTACAGCCCGCGGGCCAAATGTGGCCCTCAGAGCCATTAATATTGGCCCCAAGTGGTTTCCCCGCTTTGCTTTATATTTGGCCCTCTCTAGACGACCACTAAAGTTATACTGGAGGTGAAGCCCCTAGAACACCAGTGAAGCCATATGGGGAAGTAGAGGGTAAGCACTACACATTAGGGAACTGTATAGGGGAGGAAGGAGGACCACTAGACACCAGGGAACCGTATAGGGGAGGAAGGAGGACCACTAGACACCAGGGAACTGTATAGGGGAGGGAGGAGGACCACTAGACACCAGGGAACTGTATAGGGGAGGAAGGAGGACCACTAGACACCGGGGGATTGTATAGAAGTTGGAGGGGAGCCATTAGACACCAGCGAACTTTAAAAATGAGGAAGGTGGCCAGTAGACATTGAGGTTGGTCCCCATGTTCAATTTTGGCCCACTTTGTATTTGAGTTTGACTCCCCTGGCCTAGGGAAAGAACGTGATCCTACACCTGGTGGTCCTGGAGGGGATAGATCTGAAAGGTTGTTTTGGGAGTTTGAAGAAGCGACTACCTCATGGGAGGGGACATGCAATATCCTGGTGGCCCTCGTCCTTATTCTGCAGGTGTGGAGGAGATCTAGAGGTGGCAGGGGCGGTCCTGTGCTCTTTTTCTCTGCGCAATTTATTCTGGGGAGTTTGTATTTGTTGCTGGCGGTTGCCCCTACATACCAGACAATGAGGGAGGAGCAAAGAATGGATTCGACTGTGGCTGTGTAGAAGCTGATGAGCAGTTCATGGGGGATTCCAAATGTTTTCAGCTGATGCATGACCTCTGCTGCACCTATTTTTGGATTTCAGTGGCGTTCTGCCCCCATCTTAGGTCATTAGTGATGGTTGTACCAAGGAACAAACAACGGTACCCTGGAGATTTTGGTCTCCCCAATGAATACTGGAAAAATCTATTAACCCTTCGCACTCTCACATGCAAATGTTCAAACAAATGCATTCACAGATTCATCCAGGCACAACTGTTATCCCTACAGCTAAGTTAAAAGCCGGGGTTTTAGTTCACAGAAGTATTATTATTATTATTATTATTATTATTATTATTTATTTGTTTATAAAGCGCCAACATATTCCGTGGCGCTGTACAATGCAAGAAAACAAACAAGGGATACATAATGATACAGACAGACAATGATATACATGAAATATGAACACTGATACAAGATACAGCACTGCTGATTACAACTTGATTTAACATGATGACTAAAATGTATAAATGTCTAACAGTGTGCAAGCAATTAAATTAATAACATTCCATGACACAAAAGGGTGAGAGCCCTGCCCTTGCGAGCTTACACTCTAAAGGAATGGGGTGGAGACAAGAGGTGGGGGAAGTATACAGTATATGTACAGGCAGTGCGTAATTAGGTTATTTAGTGGGTGCATGGCCTAAGCTAGAGAATATGCTTGTCGGAAAAGGTGGGTTTTGAGGGAGCGTTTAAAGATTTCGAAGGTGGAAGAGTGGCGGATGTGTTGTGGAAGGGCATTCCAGGCAAGAATGCATTCTTATGCTTAGTCACCTATACTGCGCAGAAGTACCCAGGTAAACATAGGTGTCCTAACTCTGGCCCTGTAACATGCATAGTGCAGACATGCAAACACAATCATTGCATCAAACCTATCAATGGATTAGGAGCACACATCCTAACTTCCTCTCCTGGGAAAGACAGTGCATCTTACCAATCGCACAAGGGAGCTAACGTTATGTGTCCATGTGCACCATGCACATACACCAGCATAAGCTGTGTGCATGCTGACAAACACATACAGGGGAAGGAGGGAGTGCACTGAATTCTAGGTGGGAGGTGGATGGGGGCTTCCTGAAATCCATGATTTGTTCCATAGTCTTTGCAACATTGAGGACAAGATTGTTGTCTTTGCACCAGTTGCAGATCCTTGCGATCTCGCTACAGTAAGCATGCTGTCCACCCTGTGTTCACATTATAAATCACCACCATAATTGCAAGCGCTGAGCACTTTTGCGAGCGCTTTTGTAAGCGCTTTTACCTGTGCTTTCAGAGCGATTTGTGTTTAGTTAAGCGCTTTTTTAAGCCTTTTTGTTTGGCGATTTTTTTTTTCTTCCTGATGACAATCAGGAAGTGAACTCCTTGACCTGTAACTAAATAATTACAACGCATTTTTTTTTTTTAAATAGCCAGCGCTTAAAATAATCGAAAATGCTCACAGTGTGAACAAGCCCTAAATTACACTGATGATTGTTGTGTACAGGGAGAACAGGAGTGGTGTCCATGTTAATGGTTCTCTCGCTGGAGAGGTAGCCCCCCTACCCCAGTAGGGCCAGATGGTCAGAACCGGGATAAGGTCCTCCGGCACCCAAGGCTGAGACATCAAAGTGCTCCCCTCCATCCCTCTCACCCCAGCCGTCACACACTGATTGCTATCAGACTAAGAGGCCCCTCCTCCATCCCTCCCACCCCAGCCGTCACACACTGATTGCTATCAGACTAAGAGGCGCCCCCTATCCCGCCAACACCTTAATCTCTAGTTATCTGGCTTGCAGTCACTGCCATGTATACCGTTTTCTTATTTTTCTCTGCTTAAAACACAATAGGGGAATGATAGCTGAGTGAGTTGTGCGCCCCCTCCTACACAGCGCCCTGAGGCTGGAGCCTCTCTCGCCTCTGCCTCGGCCCTGCAGATGTGCATTAGGCAGACCCCTCCCCCAATATGCAGAGCACCGGCGAAGTGAGCTGGTATAGTTTCTTGGCTCAGTGCTGCCGGAATCCGTGTACTTCATCCTGTTGCACAGTCTCAGCGTCTCCTCTCTGACTCCTCCGGTGGCGCAGTAATGGGAGGCACCACTAGAGGGCATCATAGAGAGGGGGCACTATGGCTATTTAACACAGTAAAGAAGACGGAACCCGGCGGCGCAGAGACAGGTAACTATACTAGCTCTCTCTGCGCATGATGCGCTGCATATCACCGGCCAAGGGGAAGCACAGGTGTGCCCTCAAGACTCTGCGCCCATAGGCTGCTGCCTCCAAAGCTTTAGCCTGGCCATGCTTCTCCCTTTATATACCCAATACTAACCTTCCACCCCACCTACTCCTTACATTAACCATCCCCAGCTAAAAAGCTGCAATTTGCCCTAGCGACATTAAAAAATGCTAATTACAGCTTCCTAAGGTGGCAATTTACCTGAGAGCCTGTAAAGTCACTAATGACAGCGCCTACAGGGGATATAAAGCAGTAATTGACCCAAAGCCTGTAAAAGCCACTTATTACTGCAGCTGTAAAGCCGAGCTGCCACAATTTACCTGCGTGTCTGTAAAAACGCTAATTAGAACCGCTGTAAAGCCGTTATTTAACCGAATGCCCATAATATACAGTTAGCGCCAATAATAAAGAGATTTGTATCACAGCAAATGGGGCGCCCAAGTTAACAGGCGCTATTATTCATTGCCTCATATATATTACAGATGACCTTGTGCTCAGGGCCGGTTCTAGAGTTTTTGCTGCCTGACGCAAACTTGTGAGGATGCATCCCCCATATGGAATGACTGCACAGCACCCAATAATTTACTCTGCTTCACTTAATGTTCTCACATGACACGCTGCAGCTCAACACAATAGCACACTGGCTGGCTGTAAGTCTGTAACAAACAAACTGCTCACCCTCAGCCACTCCATTCCTCGTCAGGAAGGTACACACACAGGGCTGGATTTAGGCCAAGGCCGACCTAGGCCATGGCCTAGGGCACCACTGGAGGAAGGGCACCAAAGCAGCAGGCTAAACTGGTGCAGCATTTGCGAGCTTGAAAATGCTGCAATGCAGGGAGATCAGGTGAGCGCCTGACCGCGGACCTCTGCTGCTAGCAGCCTGTGCAGCAGCCACCTTGCTCTCTGTGCACGTTTGCATTGTGGCCATCTGCTATGGACTTGAGCAGCATTGGAGACAGAAAGGAAGAGGAAGATTCTGCACTGGAGACGAGTGGAGAAATGAGTGACACTGATGGCTGCTGCGGTGTGAAGCTGAGCTGGCTACCTATACTGAACAGAGGGGGGGGGGGGGGAGTCATCAGGCTACCTATACTGGAGGGAAGGGTCATTTTTCTACCTATACTGAAGGGGGTGGCTGGTGACAGTGGCCTAGGGTGGTAAAGAGTACAAATCCGGCCCTGTCCACACAGTACAAAAATGCTGCCCCTGAAATCTCTGCACCTGATACAAATGTTTCGCCTTGCTTCATGAGAGAACCGGCCCTGACTGTGCACACTGCTTTTGCTTCCAATGCTCAATGCTAGTAGTCCCTGACTGAAGTTTTGCAGATCTATTTAAAACCAAACAAATTGCGAAGTTAAAGAAATGCATTGTGCATAAATCATTTTGATATACTTTAAAAAAAAAATGAATTATCCACCAGTTGGTTGTGTTTGCAAAGCTGTCTTCCTGTGCCAGTGTCAGACACAGCTTGCCTGAAAGTCTGTGAGCCATTCAAACCCTTTCCCCATCCTCCTATTGAACCATCACCTACATGAGACAGAGAGAGGATGGAATGGGACTCCCTTTAGTCTTTACCTTTGAACAAAGAACTGACCCTGTCCTACCTTTGCTGCTAAGAGATGAACTTTTTGTTGCCAACAGTGCAGATACACTGAGCAGCAGAGGGAGGAGGTGGGCCAGGTCACATGATTAGGCTCTGTGCTGTGGAAGCAACACCCACTCTCTTGGCAGCTCTACACTTTAAAACACACTTGAAGGAGAAGGATATGGAGGGTGACATATTCCGTTTAAACAATGCACATTGCCTGGCAGTCCCGCTGATCCTCTGCCTCTAATAGATTTAACCATAGATTCTAAACAAGCATGCAGATCAGGTGCTCTGACAAAATTAGCTGCATGCTTGTTTCTAGTGTGATTTAGACACTACTGCAGCCAAAGAGATCAGCAGAACTGCCAGGCAACTGGTATTGTTTAAAAAGAAACAAATATGATCGCCACCACATGCCTCTCACTTCAGATTTTCTTTGGGGTAGAAACACACTAGGCAGAATCACATATGCGTTTCCCATAGCGCATAGTGGAAAACACATATGCCATTATGCCTAGTGTGCTCCTACCCTAAAGGATGTAATGTGGCACTCACCTCCCTGCTTGTTCCGATCGCCGCCGCTCACTTGCCGCTGGTATCCTCCTCTGCATAGGCGAGTATACACTCTCTACTTCCTGATTAATAGGAAGTAGAGCGTGTATCAGTGGCTATGCAGAGGAGGATACCAGCGGCAAGTGAGCGGCGGCGATTGGAACGAGCAGGGAGGTGAGTTACTAATACAGGCTTCCCTGCGCTAACTCTGCAAAGAGGGGGGAGCGCGGAGGGGAGCCCCAGGGAGAGGAAGGGTTGGGGGGAACTTCGGGGAAGAGAAGTTGGGCTCCCCTCCAGCGGCTGAGTCTCAGTGTGGCCGTGACTCCCACTCCATCACCTATGGTTGGGGTCACCTACCTATCTAACCTATATTGCGGGCACCTACCTATCTAACTTACACTGAGGGCTCCTACCTATCTAACATGTACTGGGGGGTCCTACCTATCTAACATGTACTAGGGGCACTTATCTATCTAACCTATACTGGGGGCACATACCTATCTAACCTATACTGGGGGCTCCTACCTATCTAACCTATACTGCGGGCACCTACCTATCTAACCTATACTGCGTGCACGTACCTAGCTAACCTATACTGCGGGCGCCTACATATCTAACCTATACTGAGGGCAACTATACTGGCTACCTATATTGGAGGCACCCACCTAGCAAACCTATACTGGGGGCTGTACCAGGTGCACCTGCCTATCTAACCTACACTGGGGGCAACTATACTGGCTAACCTATACTGGGGCAATTATACTGGCTACCTATAGTGTGGGCACCTATATGCCCGGCTCCACGGGGCAGGACAATTTTTACACCCTCTCCCTGGGTGCAATTTAGCCTAGAAACTGCCTTGTTTTGCGGTCTAGTATAAGCATTCTATTCCCCGTTTCTAACACTGACAAAAGCAGAAAGGTGAAGGTTTCAAGTCTGAAGAAGAAATGCTTTTACCTTTCCCAGCCTGATAATTACTTTAATGAAACAATTGAGGTCTTATTTTCTGTTCTTTTACAGAGGTATAAAGATATAAAAGGATGAGGATAATAACATACTTCTAGAAATACTCGCAAATCACGCTCGCGGTAAATGGCTTTAATTGCATCTCGCTTTTAAAAGGAAAACTTTCGAGAGAGTTATTATTAAATAAATGAAAAGAATCACTGCGAAAATCATACTTTTTAAGCAATTAAGTTAAGTGTGTGTGTTTTATTCCTCGTTACGCCGTCTAAACTGTTAATTCGAAATGTCTCATTAAACTGATTTTCGTGCTCGGTCTCAGGCAGAAGAGATTCGCAGCGATAACACCGGCGCATGGACTGTTTCTACGGAAATATGACAACACGAAATACAATAATCATATCTGGAGATGCGCGGAGAGGAAAAAAATCTGTCACTTCTCTTTCCACGAAAATCGGGCAAATTCTGTGTTTGATGCACCAAATATCGGTGTGTGTGTGTTTAGGGAGTGTTTAGGGAGCGATTCAAATTGCTAGCGATTTCCCTAAACGCTCATCTAATGTTAATAGATGGGCCAAATTCCACTGGAGCGATTGCGATTACCAAATCGCTAACGCAGGACAGGCAGCATTTTTAGTGTTTAGCGTTTAGCGCTAGCGTTTCTGCAATGTAAAGTATATAAACGCTGGCCTAATCGCTCGTCAAAACCTGCACAGAGCGATTCTGCTAGCGTTTTGAAGTTACTGCACACTGTAAAAAAATAAAAATTCAATTGAAAGGACCAATCAGAATTAAAAACGCTAATCGCTACACAACCGCTGGCAAAAACCTTACGGCTCTTTGCCACTATGAAATGCGATTGTGATTGCGATTCAATTTCCGCGATTGCGATCGAGCTACTATACTCAGTATAGTAAAGCTCAATCGCATACAAAACGTGGCAGGACGATGATTGCGCTTTGACCAAAATCGCATCGCAATCGGATCGCATTAATGGAAATTGCTGCTGCAGTTTCCATAAGTTTAATGTACCTTGCGGTTTGCGATCAGAATCAAATCGCAAATCACAGGGTAGTGGAAAAAGGCCCTTACACTTTTTAAAATCGCTACCAAAAATGCTCATGAAATCGCTTACAAAACGCTCATACAAATCGCTAGCGATTGCGATTAGCGATTTGTAGTGGGTTCCAGGCCCCAGGCTGCAGTCACCAGCATGTGAACTAGTACCGGGTCCCTGACACCTCCCCGAAACCTGCGTTCCAGCCTGGGACCCACTAGGGCGATTTTGGCAGTGTTTCGGGATTGCAGACAATCGCTGGTGATTCCCAAAAAAACGCTTTGCCAATGTAAGTTTATGGTGGGGAACCCACTAGTGCGATTGCGATTAGGGGTAATCGCAGGACATGTAGCATTTTGAGCGCATTTTTTTCAATGCTAATCGCTAAATCGCAAAATCGCTTTGCAAATCAATTTTTCAGTGTTTTCGGGGGCCGAGCGATTGCGCTTTGAATAAACGTTATTATACTCACCAGGTGTCTGGATTTCCTGCTTCCGTCCATAGCCCCGCCCCTAAAGGAAGTGGTCACAGGCGCTTCTCTGATTGCCAAAATTTTTGGTTAAATTGCCATTCTTGAGTTAAAGGAGTTGTCAGGCCAAATGTAATAAAATAAATGTTACTTATCGTGGCGGGCTTCCTCCAGCCCCAAGCTCCCAGGACCTCCCTCGCCGCAGCTCTCCCCACAGCTGTTTTCCGGAGCTCCGACCCGGTCCCCGGCCTGACAACTTCTTTAAGAGCAAAAATAGAAAAATCAAACCTTTTAAAGCGAAAAATCGCTAAAAAAGCAGAAAAACATTTTTAAAAAAACGTATTACAAAATGATTTTCAAAGTCATTTTTGCTCAAAAGTCAATTCTACTTTTGAGCAAAGATGCCTTTCAAAATCATTTTACTTTGTTGTAATCATTTTTCCTTATTATTACAATCATTTTACATTATTTTCGTGAAAATTAATGCAAAAATAATTCAATCACCCTCCTAAACTGCCCTTGAAAGTTGTGCCATTATTATTAACCACTCTGCGACCGCCTAACGCCGATCAGCAGACGCAGAGGGGCTCCCCCAGGACTGCCTAACCCCGATCAGCATCAAGTCCTGGGGCGGAGCTTAGCAGGGATCGTGCATCCCTGTTTGAGTGACGAAGCTCGGCTCCGTCAACAGTCTGCCAGCGGCGATCGTTACTGGCAGACTGTAAAAAAAAGAAACTGCCGTTTTTTTTTACTTGTATAGCGCTGCTCACCACGTGATCCCCTCTCATAGGCTGATTTTATTTAACTCCACTTAGTGCAACGCGTTTCGCAGGTTTGGTCCCGCTTCATCAGGCAAACAGGAGTATAACAAAATGGGTCTAAATGCAGAAGTGAGCGCCTCTGTATTGATATATTGTCACTCAATTGAGTTTTATATTTTTGAGGGAGGTAAGTCCACCTGAACATCCCCCTCTTTTTAGACGGTTTTTAAACGTTTTTATTCCACTCTGGTGCCTCTGTACACCAAGCCGTGCTTTAATCTTGATCTCTCAGCTGGCTGTCTCAGCAGAGCAGCTAATTTGTAAACACAGGTTGTTAACCCTATGTCTGCTTCCATAAAAGCAGGAAGTAGACACACTGCATATTGATTGCAGGATTTGTATCAGCTGTAACAAAGAAATGTTTTTCTTTAAAGGGACTCTGAGCACCTCTCATGGGCATGCCTTTAAGACTCTGACCAGTACTACAAAGTACTTAAAGATGCATACCTTTCTGTAGCATGTGCTCTCCTCTTTCATTTGATGCCTGAATCGACGTTCTACACCAAATAGTTTTCGATCGATTTCAATTTAAAAATCGTGGCTGCCATCTCCGCTATGTTATAACTTCCGGGTCACCCCTGTCTTCTCTGTTAGAGAAGTGCATCACTGAATGAAGCAGGAAGAGGAAGTGACACGCATGGCCATTGCAAGAGGCTCCTCTAGAGGGGTCATAGCACGACTTGGACCTGTTGGAAGTGGTCTGGCTTAAAGGCATACCCATGAGAGGTGCTCGGAGTCCCTTTAAAATGGTTATTATGCTGTACTTATCTTTTAGAGCAGAGAGGAAATTCTGAGTTCAGGTCCGCTTTGAAGTGTACCAGAGCTGTCGTAAATAGAAGATTTGATACTCACCTGCGGCTTCCTCCATCCGCATAAACACGTCTGAGTCCCATCCACGCTGTCCTCCCGCGGTCTGCAGTTCAGCTGCGATCAGCCCCGGCAATAGGCTCAGTTGCTCTAGTCCGGGTCTTCTGCGCATACAAGGACCTCCCGCCCATGCGCAGTACACCCGGACTGACGCGACTGAGCCAGTTACCGGGGCTGATCGGCAGACCGCGGGAGGACGGCGTGGATGGGACTCAGACGTGTTTATGGGGCTGCAGGAAGCAGTGGGTGAGTATCAAATCTTCTATTTATGACAGCTCTGGTACACTTTAAGGGCCCATTTCCACTAGAGCGAATCTGCATGCGTTTTCTGCATACAGATTCGCATAACCAATGTAAATCTGCACAGCAGAGCCATCAGAATTCGCCTTGCGGTGTGCGATTCACCTGTAATGTGTTTGCATGCGTTTTCGCTATGCTAATTTTCCAATGCGAATTTGCGTACGTTTTCCCCTAAAATCAATGTAAAAGCACACCGGCACTTACATGGTTAAATTTGCATACTTACAAACCTGCTAATTTTAACTTGTTTTCGCGTTAAAATTTGCATGCAAACGCATACGAATTTGCATCCGCATGCAAATTCGTTTTCGCATTTTCCGCAACGGAATCGCACCACACTAGTGGAAACGGACCCTAATAATATCCTAGATCAGTGATCTGCAAACTTGGCTCTCTAGCTGTTAAGGAACTACAAGTCCCACAATGCATTACGGGAGTCAGTGACAGCCACAGTCATGATTCCTAAAGACAAATGCATTGTGGGACTTGTAGTTCCTTAACCAGCTGGAGAGCCAAGTTTGCAGATCACTGTCCCAGATGCAGGTGAATTTCAGCCAGTGCAAGAGCTGAGTGATCTACGAAGAGTTTGTATAATGTAGGGCGACACCTGCTGGTGGCTCATGGAAGTTCACGGTAGCCCTGATACATAATGTCCAAAGCAGATAAAGCAGGTAGTTTCAGGTCCCCTATTGTCCACTTCCATCTCCAGCCATCTGTTACTAAGAAGTAAAAAACACAGCAGTCAGGGTGCACAATGCCACCAGCAGGTAAATGTGCCCACACATCAGTCAATGTATGGCCATGTATGGGCATAGTGTAATATCAAACACCATTACCACTGCACACCTAATTGAGCACATTCAACTGAGACATTCCAGCATGTCTGATCAATAGAGATGTCGCGAACATAGAATTTTCCATTCGCGAAAGGCGGACGCGAACTTCCGCAAATGTTCACAAACAGGCGAATCTGGCAAACCAACATAGACTTCAATGGACAAGTGAATTTTAAAGCCTACAAAGACTGTTTCTGGCCACAAAAGTGATGAAAAAGTTTTTTTAAGGGGTCTAACAGCTGCACTATGGCATGCCAGAGGGGGATCCATGCCAAAAGTCACACTAAAAATTAGGGAGTTGACGCACAGTTGGGTTTTAATCCTCAAGGGCAGGAATCACATTATGCACAGGTCTGGGTGTCAGTGGGCTGTGGAGTGTCTCACACAGAGAAATACAATAGTACTATCAGAATACAGTGAAATAATAATGCACTGGAGTGGTTCTGTGCCTGCAACTTAATGAGGCAACAGCAGTAGTGTGCACACAGCTCTGGATGTCAGTGGGCTGTGGAGTGTCACACACAAAAAACACAGGAGACTGATGTGCTAGCCCTCAAAAAGGGCTGTTTGGGGTGCTTTCACAGCTAGTGAGGAACAAGAACACAGGCCTAGCTAATGCTTTCCCTACCTATCTGCAGCAAGTCTGACCCTCCTCTCACTAACAGTCAGCAACCAGCAGATAATGAAACCAATATGGTCACCACAACTGCTTTTTGATAGGGGGGTCCAGGAAGGGGTGCTAGATGATTGGCTGCCATGTGTCTGACTGTGAGGTAAGGGGTCAAAGTTTAGCTCAATGATGATGTATTGGGGGCGAATCAAACACACCAAATGTTTGCTGCACGCCACGAATGTGAACAGCGGTTGTTCGCAGAATACTGCTCGCCGGCAAACAGTTCGGGCCATCTGTACAGATCAATCCTTTTGACCATTTTCGGCCCAAAACCGATTGAAACATGGGACGGACATGTTGCGGCACTGATTTTCCCGGTCGATCAGCTCACAAAAAAATCTCCTTATTTATGGCTTTAAATGGGAACTTCAGCCTAAACAAACATACTGTCATCAAGTTACATTAGTTGTGTTCATTAGAATAGATAGGTAATATAATCTCTTACCCACCCTGTTTTAAAAGAACAGGCAAATGTTTGTGATTCATGGGGGCTGCCATCTTTGTCATGGGGGCAGCCATCTTTTTGGTTGAAAGGAGGTGACAAGGAGCAGGAGACACAGTTCCAACTGTCCTGTGGCCTGATTACCCCTCCCAGCTGCACACGCTAGGCTTCAAAGGTCAAATTCAAAATGTAAAAAAAAAAATTGCACCAAAACAGCAGAACGAGAACATCAAAATCAGAAATCCCATCATGCTTTGCACAGCATCAGGGGAAAAAAGCCCGGGCAGTTTTCTTCTGTGCAGCTAAAAATGAGGCTTGTATAAGAGAAACAAAGTTTTGATGCTGTGAAACTGTTAAAGAAACACCAAGCCTTTTCAGTGCTGCTGAGTCGATTTTTAGTCCGGAGGTTCACTTTAAGTTCAAACTAAAGACCAAACTACGAAGAGAACGCCAGCGCATACCACTAAGGCTGCATCTGAAATGACCACCAGCTCAGTGTGCATCACCTAAATAGATTTTCTGCACACTTTGCATTCAATTCAGATGCAAATCATATGCAAATCTGCTACTACTTATTATGCAAACAGGAAACTCAGGAGGAGGGGCTGGGAGCAGCTAACCTGACAGTTACATAGTTACAAAGTTAAGAAAAGGTGGGGGGAAAGGCTGCGCGTCCCTAAACACATGCTGCAATTGAATGGTTAATCGCACAGGCATGCCCCGCCTCTGCTAGACTGAAAAATGCATGCCCTGCATCCAAGACAAGTGCTAACATTTATTAAACTAGGAGGAACTTCAGCTTCCAATATGGTTTGCATGCAAAGTATATTATACTAGACACTAGCGCCACGGTGAGGCAAACCTCCGGGCAAGTGACCTAACCTAAATTTAAAACCTTGGGAGCAGCTAAGCAAAAAAAAGTGTAACTTACATTTGGTGGAACAGCGAAGAGAACGCCAGCGCATACCACTAAGGCTGCATCTGAAATGACCACCAGCTCAGTGTGCATCACCTAAATAGATTTTCTGCACACTTTGCATTCAATTCAGATGCAAATCATATGCAAATCTGCTACTACTTATTATGCAAACAGGAAACTCAGGAGGAGGGGCTGGGAGCAGCTAAGCTGACAGTTACATAGTTACAAAGTTAAGAAAAGGTGGGGGGAAAGGCTGCGCGTCCCTAAACACATGCATGCAAACCATATTGGAAGTACCTCCTAGTTTAATAAATGTTAGCACTTGTCTTGGATGCAGGGCATGCATTTTTCAGTCTATCAGAGGCGGTGTATGCCTGTGCGATAAACCATTCAATTGCAGCATGTGTTTAGGGACGCGCAGCCTTTCCCCCCACCTTTTCTTAAAGACCAAACTGGACCATTTTCTGCAACAGAGACAAACAGAGCAATGGACATGTTGATGGATCCTATGTCAGCTATAGCATCCATTCTATGCTGAACATGTCAGCTGAGTCTGCTGTGGTAACAGAATGCAAAGTCCTGCTCTACATGACAATGCATAGAAAATGGACATGTCCAGTATGGTCTCCTACAGCTGTCTCGGGAGCCTCTCATTACTAGGAGAGGCGCTCATTACTATCCAGCTACAGATAGTTGGCACTTGTATTGGCCTGAGGAAGCGGGCTCAGACCTGTGAAACGCATTGCCTGTGCAAAATAAACTTTGTTGTCTTATGAGACTGTCATTATTGAGGTAAGCCATCTCACTTTTTTTCGTTTTTTTTTTTTACTAATTTTAACCTAGTTTTATCCAGATCTCGTCAACTCTTCACCCCTGTTGTGCTATTAACCCCCCATCCCGTAGAGCAGTGGTCCTCAAACTAGGGCCCGCGGGCCGACCGCGGCCCCCGAAGGCTTTTACACTAGCCCCCAAACACAAAATGTATAACTTATAGTTGTGGCCCACTGCACCTTTAAATATCAGCGGCTCGCATATAGAATAGCAGTGCTGGACCCATCCATCCACATACTGTAGAAGCCAGCGAGCAGTCATTCGCTGGCTTCCAATCCAATCCAAGTCTGTATCTGGGTTCCCCTTGTCTCTGTGTCTTTTCATTTAGGGTGATAAGACACCCCTTCCCCCATGTTGGGAAGATGTCAGCGCTGTAGAGTATAAGTACTAAATATATATTGTGTATATATATATATATATATATATATATATATATATATATATAATAGACTAAGTGCCTCAACCTTCAAACAAGAAGAAGAAGTACTTTGCATGAGAAAATTTATGCGTGATCAAACACCAAGTTTAAGGCCTCTTTTCCACGGACTGTTGAGCTGTGTGCTCAGCAAGCAGTTACCAGGCAGCAGTGAGCAGATACCAGGCAGCAACAAGCAGTTACCAGGCAGCAGCAAGCAGATACCAGGCAGCAGCAAGCAGATACCAGGCAGCAGCAAGCAGATACCAGGCAGCAGTGAGCAGATACCAGGCAGCAACAAGCAGTTACCAGGCAGCAGTGAGCAGATACCAGGCAGCAGTGAGCAGATACCAGGCAGCAACAAGCAGTTACCAGGCAGCAGCAAGCAGTTACCAGGCAGCAGCGAGCAGTTACCAGGCAGCAACAAGCAGTTACCAGGCAGCAGCAAGCAGTTACCAGGCAGCAGCAAGCAGTTACCAGGCAGCAGTGAGCAGTTACCAGGCAGCAGTGAGCAGTTACCAGGCAGCAGTGAGCAGTTGTGAGCGTTTGAGAGCCATTTCACTGCCTATTCACAGTCCATGGAAAAGAGGCCTTACCCTAGCAAGTCTGACATTGCAAATCTGGCCTAATTGGCTATTCATGAGGCAATGCTCATGCAAATGCATGCACAAACCAATACCACAAAGCAGTCACCCTGCTACATGCTACATTAGCACTATCCGGCTTAGTGCACACCAGAGCGGTTCGGCAGCGTTTTGCGATCCACTTGCGGCTGCAGATACGCTTGGGTAATGTATTTCAATGGGCTGGTGCACACCAGAGCAGGAGGCGTTTTGCTGAAACACATACTCCGGAGGTGAGGCATTTTTTGGATTGCGGAGGCGTTTCTGCCTCCAATGTAAAGTATAGGAAAAACGCAAACCGCTCTGAAAAACGGCAGTTCAGAGCGGTTTTGCAGGCGTTTTTGTTACAGAAGCTGTTCAGTAACAGCTTTACTGTAACAATATATGAAATCTACTACACCAAAAACGCTTTACAAAACCGCAAAATGCTAGGTGAAATGCTACAGAAAAATAAGAAAAAGCGTTTCAAAATCTGCTAGCATTTTGCGGATCTGCTAGCAGTTTTTGGTGTGCTCCAGGCCTCCAGGAGCGCCACGGGGAGGATTCCCAATGCCCCCTTTTTATACAACTGGGGGGACCGCAGGGTCCCAGGCTCTCTCACTGCCTGGAAACCACAGCGGCACCCCGGAGGGGGAGGCTGGGTGGCGTGGACGACCCCCCCCCCCAAGTGTGGCCAGCGCCGGGGAGAGCCGTCTGCACCCACCTCCCAATATTAAAAACAGGCACTTACCTTAACGTCCATTGCGTTCTGCTACATGCGCATTAATTTGGGGGCACCACATGAGAAAGGAGAGAAGCATGGGTCACCCCGAGCTTTAGAGCTCAGGGCTGGCTCACATACAGCACTCCAGAGGGGGGGGGGGGACAGGCGCACTCACTCCAGGGTTCACACCACCGGAGCAAGCCATCCACCACCTGCCTCCAAAGGATACAAACTGCACAAAATGCTTTCCATGAGAAAATTAATGTGCATGTAGCAGAACCCAATGGAAGTTAAGGTAAGTGGCTGTTTTTAATATTAGGAGGTGGGTGCGGACGGCTCTCCCCAGCGCTGGCCACGCTTGGGGGGGGCGCCACCCAGCCTCCCACTCTGGGGTGCCGCTGTGGTTCCCAGGCAGCGAGAGAGCACTTTGCAGTATTGGTTTTTTGACCCTGCATAGTTTGGCATGCGAAAGCAAATGCATATTTGCATGAGCATTGCCTCATGAATAGCCAATTAGGCCGGATTTGCAAAGCCAGACTTGCTAGGGTTAAAATTGGCGTTTGAGCACGCTTACATTTTCTCATGGAAAGCCTACTTCTTCTTGCTTCAAGGTTGAGGCACGTACTCTATTAGATAGATAGATGCGGCGTATGCTACGACGCGGGTTGGCTAGTGTATATATATATATATATATATATATATATATATATATTCTGGTGTATAAGACTTCTTTTTAACTCTAGAAAATCTTCTGAAAATTCAGGGGTCGTCTTATATGCGAGTGTCATTGATGTCGCGTGATACGCCCTATCCGGGTAACCGCCTCTCAGATCTCGCTGCTGAGGACTGTAGTGAAGCGGCACAGGCGCACATGTGCGAGATCTGAGAGGCATGCCCGCGCCGCAAAATGGGGGGGATGCACGCCGCACCGGAAAAATGGGGGCTGCCGCACCGAAAAATGGGCATGGCCATGAAATTTTATGGGGGTGGAGCTAACATAATGATGTAACAGCAAGGCATAAGAAAGCAGTGTTTACGCCATGATGTGGTCAAACGCGGATTTGCATCATGGGTGTGCAGAAACTGTGCGATACAAAAGTTTCTAAAGTTAGCGCTGCAACATAGATATATTCACTCCTTACAATAAACAAAAGTTTGTCACTGCTGGACACAGTATTGTAAATCACAATATTAGTAATTAAACTTCACCACTCTGCTAAAACATAAGTCCAAAGTTCATCCGATAAAATGACAAACAGTCTCTATATCTGTATGCGCTTCTAGTGGGTGTCAGTTCCACCGTCTTCAAAACTCTCTTGTTATAATAGATAGCGCTCCACCATAAATAGCATATGCAACAAGCCTCTTATAAGTGATTGCACTCACCCCGTCCAATTGACCACTGTGAGACTGGTCAGAGATCGCTCATGTATTATCCTCCCCGATCAACACCTCCATTCCACTGCTCCTTCCTGTTACTGCCAGTTCCAGTAATCAAATGGGATGAGAGAATCTCACATAGTACAGTTCCGTTTGTTTAAAATAAAGTTTAATTATAAAAATGCGATGTGTTGGAACAATTACAGAGCTCAGAGTTTTGGATACGGCTCTCCCCCGTGCCTCTCGGTCAGGCTCGATGGGTCCGCTCCGCTCCCACCGTTCGTCCACACACTTGCAGCTTAAAAGCAAACGCTTGTAACTAATGTCCCCACGCTGTGCGCTCCGTGCTTCTGACAGTCCAAGGTAGCTCCACCTACGCGTTTCGTCACTCCGCGTGACTCATCAGGGGCGCCTGGTGAAACGCAATTTCAGCACAAAACGCAATGTGGGCACATTTCAGCACAAAATAAACGCAATGGGGGCACATTTCAGCACAAAATAAATGCAATGGGGGCACATTTCAGCACAAAACGCAATGTGGTCACATTTCAGCACAAAACGTAATGTGGGCACATTTCAGCACAAAACGCAATGTGGGCACATTACAGCACAAAACGCAATGTGGGCACGTTACAGCACAAAACGCAACGTAGGCACATTACAGCACAAAAATGCAACATGGGCACATTACAGCACAAAACGCAATGTGGGCACATTATAGCACAAAACGCAATGTGGGCACATTTCAGCACAAAACGCAATGTGGGCACATTTCAGCACAAAACGCAATGTGGGCACATTACAGCACAAAACGCAATGTGGGCACATTTCAGCACAAAACGCAATGTGGGCACATTTCAGCACAAAACGCAATGTGGGCACATTACAGCACAAAACGCAATGTGGGCACATTTCAGCACAAAACGCAATGTGGGCACATTACAGCACAAAACACAATGTGGGCACATTACAGCACAAAACACAATGTGGGCACATTACAGCACAAAACACAATGTGGGCACATTACAGCACAAAACGCAATGTGGGCACATTACAGCACAAAATAAACGCAATGGGGGCACATTTCACCTGGAAAAAAAAAACATTTACTCACCTGGCAGAAGTCTTCTCTCGCTCCTGGCCGGCGTGCTGCTCCTGGGACCGTCTTGCTCCTCCTCCTACAGTCCCGCGCTGACAGGCAGAGCAGGGCTATGGCAAGATGGCGCCCGAAGCCCTGCACTGGAGACACAAACAGTCTCCAGTACAGGGCTTCAGCAGCCATCTTACCGTAGCCCTGCTCGCCTGCCGGTGTCGGAACACCGGAAGACTAAGGAGGCTGGAGCGGGGCTGCGGGCAATGAACTGGCACAGCGTCTATAGACGCCGCTGCCAGTTCATGAAGATACAGTGGCCAGAGTCCCGAGGCTGGGACGTCCCGCAGCTAAAAGCGGGACGTTTCCCAGGACCTCATGCTGCCTGGGACAGCGGACCCCGAATCCAGGACGCGTCCCGGGCAATCCGGGACGTCTGGTCACTCAAACTTTAGGGAGAGTTGACCAATCCAACCAGTCAATCCCCTGTATACTGTAATATACTGGGTACCACATACAGTACAGCACCGGTATCTGTTCAAATAGCACCAGTATATGATTTTTTTAAATTTTTATTTGATGTGTGTTGGAAGAGGGGTAGTCTTATACGGCGAGAATGTCCCAAACTCTGTATATTAACTGGAAAAGATGGGGGGTCGTCTTATACACCCAGTCGTCTTATACGCTGGAATATACAGTATATATATATATACACTGTATATATAGCAAATATTGTCTTATGCCTGATTGACTGAAGTTCAAATTTTAAAAAACTAGATGTCGCAATTTTTCTGATTGTGAATTTATACCGATTATGCTATTATGATCTGATCACGTTTTTATGGATTATATCGTAAAACATTACACTGGTTATCTTATCTGTGTTTTATATTGAGGCCAACTCATATTAATACAGTATAAATAAGCTGATAAGAGGATTGTATTAACATTTATTGCTCTACTTGGTTCTGCCGTAATTGACGTGGAGCGGAATGGCACACTTGCCGGTGTGATTTCACAAACGTTTTAGGTGTTTACCGTTCTGTACACTTTCCATACATGATTTTTCATGGTCCATCGCAATTTTTTAAGACAGGAACGCGCAATGCGTGGGAAAAAGGCAGAGAGCTGTCTGATTCTAAATTGTTGCAAATAACACAAAACGTAAACAAGACACAGAACGTTTGTATTGTACTTTAACGCAAAACAGCGGCGCTCGTTCTAATTCACCCGATGGGGAATCGCTTGCGTAGTGTAATCAAATGTTCATAGAGGCGGTACACTGTAACGCTCTGTAACTCTTTGTCTAATGTGAACGGTACCATGAAAGTCAATAGACTTTCACGCCACCTTGCTTGTTGCATCCTATGTGTAAAAGGGCCCTAGGTGTATGGAAGGTGTACTGGTTAAAGGGTACCAGAGATCTCATAATTTAAAGAAGCAATACTTACCTGCGGCTTCCTCCAGCAGCATAAGCACATGTGAGTCCAACGCCATCCTCCCGCGGTGTGCCATTCAGCCGCGATCAGCCCGGGTAATTGCTTAGTCGGGTCCAGTCTGGGTCTTATGCACATACGCAGCCCTCCCACGCATGCTCAGAAGACCCAGACTGACGCTACTATTATTATTATTATTATTTAGTATTTATATAGCGCCGACATATTACGTAGCGCTGTACAGTGTATATATATATATATATATATTGTCTTGTCGCTAACTGTCCCTCAAAGGAGCTCACAATCTAATCCCTACCATTGCCATATGTCTATATTATGTAGTGTAAGTACTGTAGTCTAGGGCCAATTTTTAGGGGGAGCCAATGAACTTATCCGTATGTTTTTGGAATGTGGGAGGAAACCGGAGTGCCCGGAGGAAACCCACGCAGACACGGAGAGAACATACAAACTCTTTGCAGATAGTGCCCTGGCTGGGATTCGAACCAGGGACCCAGCGCTGCAAGGCGAGAGAGCTAACCACTACGCCACTGTGCTACTAAGCAATTACCGGGGCTGATCGCGGCTGAACGGCAGACCGCGGGAGGACGGCGTTGGACTTAATAGCTGCATGGGGCTGGAGGAAGCCCCAGGTAAGTATCAATTCTTTAGATATTTGTATCTCTGGTTTCCTTTAACCCCCTTGCCGTTCCAATTACTGTGGCAAGGGGGCAGCGCGGCACTTTAAAAAAAAAATGTTCTTTTAAATCATGTAGCTAGCCTAGCGCTAGCTACATGATAGCCGCTGATAAGCGGCATCCCCCTACCTACTTCGATCGCCGTTGGCGATCTGCGCAAGCAGGAAATCCCGTTCACATGGCCATGGCGACGGGGCGGGATGACGTCACCGACTTCATGGACATCGGGACGTCAGAGGGAATCCCGATCCACCCCTCAGCGCTGCCTGGCACTGATTGGCCAGGCTGCGCAAGGGGTCTGGGGGGGGCGGGTGGGTCGGCGCAGCGCGACGGGTAGCGGCGAATCGGCGGCTAGTGGCGGCGATCGACTTATGCACGCAGCTAGCAAAGTGCTAGCTGCGTGTAATAAAAAAAAATTGTGAAAATCGGCCCAGCGGGGCCTGAGCAATCCTCCTGCGCAGGTTACCCCGAGCTCAGCTCGGGATAACTGGCAAAGAGTTTAAAGGACACCCGAACCAAAAATAAACTAATGAAATAAACAATTGTATCTATCTTCCGTCTCCTAAAAATGACTTTTTAAGATATTAAAAAGTTTTATTTTATGTTTAAATCTAATTTTTACGTTTTAACTGTTTTATTGTTTTTGCTCAATGACACATTCATTAAAGTATGCCATAGCTAAAATCTATGAACTATTGACGCTTTTTATCTCTTTCCTGCTCTCAGAAGCCATTTTCTTCTAGGAAAGTGTTTTATAGTTGGGATTTCTTATCATTGAGGGTCACACTGTAGTCACTTCCTGTATTAGTCAGCCTCTTACATACCTGATATTTAACTCTTTCAGACAGAGAAAGAAAAAAGGAACACAGCATAGTTATTAGTGTGCTTGGCACTGTACATACTAATGTCTATCTCATCATGTCACTCGTCACTTCGGGTATGCTTTAAGGGCTCTGCCTCTGAAACAGGAGACCAGGGATTGACTCTCGGCTCTTCCTGTTCAGTAAGCCAGCACCTATTCAGTAAGGAGACATTGGGCAATATGCAATGATATGGGGGATTTTTAAAAAACACATCCCTCAAGTGGGATCACACCCATAGCATTACATTAGCAAGAGCTTTTCAAATCAAACGTTCAGATAAGCGCTGCTGGTGGGTCCCAGGCCTACGTGTGCTCCCTGTCAAAGAGAAAGAAGGCCACAGTCTCTCCGCCTACTGCACAGTTTAGGAAGCAGTCGCCAAAGGAGGTAAAGGGTGGAGATACCACTGATGTGGTCAGCAGAAGCCAAGCTCGCAACTTTCCCTCTTTTGATGCATTCCTTATTTCCAAACGTTAATATTAGGGAAACCAAATGATGATATAAAGGACTGGTGTGGTTTGAATTATAAAACTACATCTTATGCGTATGGATTCTTTGTGGTATGCATGACTATAGGTGTGGCAGGGGCGTGTCTGGAGGTGTGGCAGGAGCATGTCTTGAGGTGTGGCAGGGGCGTGTCTGGAGATGTGGCAGGAGCATGTCTGGAGGTGTGGCAGGAGCGTGTCTTGAGGTGTGGCAGGAGCATGTCTGGAGGTGTGGCAGGAGCATGTCTGTAGGTGTGGCAGGAGCGTGTCTGTAGGTGTGGCAGGAGCGTGTCTGGAGGTGTGGCAGGAGCGTGTCTGGAGGTGTGGCAGGAGCATGTCTTGAGGTGTGGCAGGGGCATGTCTGGAGGTGTGGCAGGGGCATGTCTGGAGGTGTGGCAGGGGCGTGTCTGGAGGTGTGGCAGGAGCATGTCTGGAGGTGTGGCAGGAGCATGTCTTGAGGTGTGGCAGGAGCGTGTCTTGAGGTGTGGCAGGAGCATGTCTGGAGGTGTGGCAGGAGCGTGTCTGTAGGTGTGGCAGGAGCGTGTCTGGAGGTGTGGCAGGAGCATGTCTGTAGGTGTGGCAGGAGCATGTCTGGAGGTGTGGCAGAGGTGTGTCTAGACGTGTGGCAGGGGTGTGTTTGGGAGGCATGGTGGGGCGTGTCTAGAGGTGTGGTGGAGCGTGTCTGGAGGTGTGGCAGGGGCGTGTTTGGAGGTGTGGCAGGCAGGGTCGGACTGGGACACTAAGGGCCCACCAAGGAAGTTTCAGCCTGGCCCCCCCCCCTCTCCTCCTCCTCCCCCCTATCCCTTCTCCTCCCCCCCCCCCCCCATTTTGGGCTCACATACACATGTACTCTAGAAATTTTGCATGACTTTATGGTAGGGAATAGATTGTGAGCACTTCTGAGGACAGTCTCCAATAGATATTTAAGCAAAAATAAATGGGGGTCACCTCGCACTGGAACATGGGCGTGGTCATCATTGATGAGTCATGGGCAGACTTAAGGGGAAAAAAAACACAAAATAAGCGGTGTTATTCACAGAGATTAGGTCCGACCAGATACGTTTTAGATAAAATAATCAAGTAGTTACATGCCTCATGATAATTCATCAAGTAGTCAAATGGCAGCAGATTTCCTGACAAAATGCAATCAGATTGGCGGCAGATATCCCCACAAAATGCAATCAGATTGGCAGAAGATATCCCCACAAAATGCAATAAGATTGGTGGCAGATACCCCCACAAAATGCAATCAGGTTGGCAGCAGATACCCCCACAAAATGCAATCAGGTTGGCAGCAGATACCCCCACAAAATGCAATCAGGTTGGCGGCAGATACCCCCACAAAATGCAATCGGGTTGGCAGCAGATTCCCCCACAAAATGCAAGTTCCCCCCAGCTTGAAAGGGGGGGGCAGTGGGCACAGATCGGCAGGGAGGGAGGAAGCCTCCCCCCCTCACCTAGCCCCCCCCCAGTTAGGTAGGCAGCTGCAGGTCTCAGCCCCCCATGCTGGAAGGGGGGGGCAGCGGGCACAGAGCGGCGGGGAGGGGGGGAAGCCCCCCCTTCCGCGCTCCCCCTTGTCCAAAATAGCCAGCAGCGGCAGCGAGCGCAGGAATCACTTACCATCCGAGAGTCAGATCGATACCTCTGGTCTGGCCTCCTGCACTGCACTGTCCAATCACGCTCTCACAGGAAGTACTGCGAGAGCGTGATTGGACAGTCAGTGCAAAAGCCCAGACCAGCGGCACGCAGAGCTATCGATCTGACTCTCGGTCGGTAAGCTATTCCCCGCTGCTGCCGCTGGCTGGCTGCAATTCTGGAGGTGGGGGAGCGCGGAAGCGGGGGCCCCTAGGTGAGGGAGGGGGGAGGCTTCCCCCTCCCCGCCGCTCTGTGTCCACTTTCCCCCCTTCCTGCGCTGTGCCCCCGTCCTTCTCAGCTCTGGGGCCCCCAGGAGGTGGGGTGGCCGGGGCCCACCAATGGGACCATTGGCACTTCGGCGGCTTAGTACGAGCCTGGTGGCAGGGGTGTGTCTTAAGGTGTCTCTCTTACTTATCTCAGAAGGCTGGGAAGGTGTGCAGAAGTACACCTATGGGAGGATGTGACATCACTTGCCAGGCTGATATGTCTGCCAGTGGCAGGGAGTGGTGTGACCATCAAGGCATTGAGGTAAGAGGTAAGCAGTGGATGAGCAAGCGGCTTCTGGCGACAAAAACAATGATGAAAGATAATAATGTTTGTTTGTCGTTTATCTCATTAATGATGCCCATACACATTAGACACCAGCAACATTGCAACCGGTACGATCATCTGACCATTCACATTTGTATTTCTTATAATGGTAGTTAATGGGCAGTTGTACAGGTTGTCCATTGCAGGGATGTGTGCCCGGCGGACATAAAGGGTTAGTTACCCATAATTCCGCGTCCTCCCTGCACTCCAAATAGCTTGCACCGTCCTATTGGACGCGTTGCAAGCCTCATCACCACGCACTTCCTCCTTCCAGTGAGGCTTGCAATGCGTCCAATAGGACGCATGCAAGCTATCTGGTGCACAAGGAGGTGGAAATATAGGTAACTAACCCCTTCACTCCCCGCCGAACACTTGAGTTAATTGATGCTAATTTGAATAATGAATTCGAGTGTTTACACACTCATGATTACTCGTGAGAGCATCCCTGGTCCATTGTTGACAAGGGAATCCTAACAAAGTTGTTACTTCCAAACGTTCATCTGTGTCTCATATATCTTCAGATTGTATCGGTACTAATGCCGTTGGAGCGCTGCCCGTTAATCTAATGGCACCACATGCGTTACAAAGGTAATGTGCGCGTTGCTATGGTAACATCATGTGGAATCACAGATATACCTCGACATCCCGGATCTCTCCTCCTCCACCATGGACAAGGTCTCCGCCTGCCTCACATCCATTTCCTCCTGGATGGTCGCCAGGTTCCTGAAGCTTAATCTGGAAGAGACTGAGCTTCTGATACTACCGCCCCACACAGCTGCACTCCTCCTAGTTATGCATATCATGATCGGAAACTCCTCCTCCATGCCCTTGTCATTTCCCACCTGGACTATTGAAATTCCCTTTTACCATACCTCCCCCTGTACCGGATCGGTGCCCTTCAATCGGTAATGAATGCAGCAGCCAGACTGATCAACTCCTCTCATCCCCTCTACAACGCCCCTCTGTAAAGCTCTCCACTGGCTCCCCATCCTCTTCAGGAAAAATTATGTGCTTGGACTACAGATCAGTGCACAGGACCTGCAGGACCTGCCCGACCTACATCTCCGATCTTGTCCACAGGGACATACCGGCCCGCCCCCTTGGATCTTCCAACGACCTGCGCCTGGTCGCACCGTGCACTTCTCACTCCCGCGTGCAATGGCAGGACTTCACTAGGGCCGCCCCTACTCACTGGAAATCACTCCCTCCAGCCATCAAACTTGCCCCCACCTTAAAATCCTTCAAACAAGCCCTTAAGACTTAACTTTTGAAGCTCACAGTGACAGTACTGGTAAACTTGCCTTGCGCTATCTGCAATTTTGCTGCGCCCACTAATTTGTAAGAAATAGTGGATCCAGCTGGAAAGACTCTCCTAAAGTTGCACACCAGGATCCTCGGACCTCCTTGCTCTGGGGGCTTCAGCTTCAGGCACAGAGTTCGCTTCTGCCACTGCCTCTGTTCGTGCAACTGCATCTGTTCGTGTTTCCGACTGGGTCCCCTACTTATTAATCACTTGAGGATTGCGGTGTTAAACCTCCCTAAAGACCAGGCCATTTTTCATAAATTGGGCCACTGCAGCTTTAAGAGCTTGCTGCAGGGCTGCACAACTCAGCACACAAGTGATTCCATCCCCCTTTTCTCCCCACCAACAGAGATCTCTGTTGGTGGGGTCTATTCGCTCCCCCGGTGTTTATTTTATTTTTTTTACAAATATAATTTTATTTTTTTTTTATAAAAATGCCTATTTTTTAAAAAAAATTCTTTGCCTCCCCCAGTCAGCGTATCACTGCGATCGGCTGTGATAGGCTTCATCCTATCACCGCCGATCGCTTCTGTGTCCCCAGTACAGCGCTGCCTTAAGCTGGCCACTAACGGTCCAATTTCTAGCGAAAAATCGTTCGAGCGATCAGAAATTCTGATCGGACGAAAAATCATTCACTGCACCATCAACTAACCAATCTTTGCTTCCTATCTATCACGACCACCAAGAAAATCCAAATTTTCGTTCGCCGAAAATTCATTTGGGCGACATTTTTTTCACTCGTTCATAATCGATTGTGTCCACCCATGGAGATTATTTACAACCAATCCGATCAGAATTTCTGATCGCTCGAACGATTTTTCGCTAGAAATTGGACTGTTAGTGGCCAGCTTTAGATCGCAGCGTGGGCTGTACAAGTAAAAGTCTCCGAGCGGCGAGACTGAGGGCAGAGCGGAGCTCTGCCTTCCAAGCAGGCGATGCGTGCGCAGCCTGCGCGCAATCTCCTGCTAGCCCCATAGAAGGCCATTTACGCCAATCGTCGTGGAGCGGTCCTGGGGCTGCCGCCGCGTTCACGCCGATTGGCGTGGAGCGGTCGGCAAGAAGTTAAGCAAAGGTTTAGATGACTTTCCAGGGCCAGTTGCGGACGATGTGGAGGAGGACGGTGATGGATCAATCAGTCATTAAAGAGTTACAAATGAGGAAGGAAGAGGGACAGGGGCTTTGGGTTCCTGAAGGGGGACTGTCCCTGTAATAGAGGGACCTTTGGGAGGCTGCTATTAGTAATATACTGAACATGTAATTTGCACAGAGCTGCCTCCAGTCCTCCCGCGCTATCCCAGCACGCACCGCGCCGCAGCCGCTCCCTCCCCCCGCCCCCTCTATGGTCTGCACAGACCGGAAGTCTTATCACACCCCCTATGAGAGCGGAACTGGGACATATTACCGGCGACCCTGAGCGGAGGTAACGTGCGGGGGGAGAGGGGGAGGCTGTAGTGACCCGGAGCGACCCGTCCGGCTGTGCTGCTTCCCCCTTCATGAGTGTGGGGTGGACTACAAGTCCCAGCGGTGCAGTGGGCAGCCATGAGACGGAATGCACAGAGCAGTGGGGGGGGGGGGACCTCGGAGGCTTCAGTTCTGGGCCAGGCAGAGCAGCAGCACCCACCAGGCAACCTAGGCAGGTGCCTGGGGCCCAGTGGGGGTCAAGGGTCCCCCAGCCACCTTCTCTGACCTCGCTCCACTCCAGCCTCCCAAACAGACTACACGGGGGCCCAAAATCTACTGCCTTGCCTAGGGCCCCCATTACATCTTAACCTTTTGCCGACCGCTCCATGCTGATTGGCGTAAACGTGGTGGCAGCCCCAGGACCACTCTACGCTAATTGGAGTGAAGTGCTAGGGATGGAGATTGCAGGGGATCGTGTGTGCCGATGCGTGTGCATCCCCGCTTGAATGATGGAGCTTTGCTATGTTATCAGCCTCCCAGCGTCAATTGCCGCTAGGAGACTGTTAGATGGCGAAACTGCGTCTATTTACATAGTACAGTGATCTATGGCAGAGCTCTACTGGGGACAGCCATGTGACATGGCTGTCCCCCTGAGACACACAGGAGCGATCTGCTGTCATAGGCTGAAGCCTACGACAGCCGATCGAGCTGATTGGCTGGGAAGAGGGAGAGGGAGGGGGTAAAAAAAATAATAAAAAAATAGGGAAATATATTGTAAAAATAAAAACCTAAATTTTTGTCAAAAAAAAAAACACACTGGGGGAGCGATCACGGCCCACCAACAGAAAGCTCTGGTGGTGGGCAGAAAACGGCAGGGGGGGGGGGGTTACTTGTGTGCTGAGTTGTATAGCCCTGCAGTAAGCTCTGAAGCCCAATCTACACGATACGATTCGTTTGCGATTCTATTTACGATCCGATTAAATTTGACTTGTCCGATCGGGATTCAATTTAATTTGCCTCTGCAAAACAATGGCAAATCAAATTGAATCGAATCCCGATCGGACATGTTAGATTTAATCGGATTGTAAATAGAATCGTAATCGTATCGCACAAAGAACCGTATCGAGTAGATGGGGCTTTAAAGATGCAGTGGCCTAATTTGAAAAAATGGCCTGGTCACTAGGGGGGTTTAATACCATGGGCCTTAAGTGGTTAATCTATCTCTGGAGCCAGGGCACTATTAGCATGGGATTTGTATGTCCTTCCTATGTTTGTTCTGAAGCCTCACATTACACACAGAGTTACAGATTGTCCAGCAAGACCATGGAGCATTACTCACAGACAAGGCATGTTGCCTGGCAGGGATCGGCACTCTAACCTTTGTGCAACATTCCACAGATTTGTTAGTAGCCTACAGGCTACCAACCTGTTCTGATGCTATCTGGAGCAGCTGGGGAAAACAATGCTCTCGGTCGCATCGCTGGCTGGGGAGTCGGGGCTGCTGTACACACAGCAGAGGCGGTTGTTCTCACCCACATCAGCTGAGTTTAATCTAGTGTGTGCGCAGGGTTTATAGCACTCATCTCCAAAGTCACAAAAACATACTGATGAGTTATTTAATCCCCACCCAAACAGTTTGGCTTCAGACTATAGAAAGAAAGTTACAGCTATGACAGCATTAGATTGTGAGTTCCTCTGAGGACAGTCAGTGACAAGACTATGTACTCTGTAAAGTGCTGCAGAAGATGTCAGTGCTATATAAATACATAATAATAATAATATGGTAGGACATTAGGCTATGACTATGGTAGGATTAGATTGTGAGCTCCTGAGGACAGTCAGTGACATGACTATGTACTCTGTAATGTGCTGCAGAAGATGTCAGTGCTATATAAATACATAATAATAATAATATGGTAGGACATTAGGCTATGACTATGGTAGGATTAGATTGTGAGCTCCTGAGGACAGTCAGTGACATGACTATGTACTCTGTAATGTGCTGCAGAAGATGTCAGTGCTATATAAATACATAATAATAATAATAATATGGTAGGACATTAGGCTATGACTATGGTAGGATTAGATTGTGAGCTCCTGAGGACAGTCAGTGACATGACTATGTACTCTGTAATGTGCTGCAGAAGATGTCAGTGCTATATAAATACATAATAATAATAATATGGTAGGACATTAGGCTATGACTATGGTAGGATTAGATTGTGAGCTCCTGAGGACAGTCAGTGACATGACTATGTACTCTGTAAAGTGCTGCAGAAGATGTCAGTGCTGTATAAATACATACTAATATGGTAGGACATTAGGCTATGACTGTGGTAGGATTAGACTGTGAGCTCTTCTGAGGACAGTCAAGTGACTTGACTATGTACTCTGTAATGTGCTGCAGAGGATGTCGGTGCTATATAAATACATAATAATATGGTAGGGCATTAGGCTATGGTAGGATTAGATTGTGAACTCCTCTGAGGACAGTCAGTGACATAACTATGTATTCTGTAAAGTGCTGCAGAAGATGTCAGTGCTATATAAATACATAATAATGATAATGTGGTAGGACATTAGGCTATGACTGTGGTAGGATTAGATTGTGAGCTCCTCTGAGGACAGTCAGTGGCATGACTATGTACTCTGTAATGTGCTGCATAGGATGTCTGTGCTATAAATGCATAATAATAAAATGGGACTATGGCATATAGTTTGGTTGAAAAATTTGACACAAGTCCATCAAGTCCAACCAGGAAAAAAAAACAAGTCACCTGCATATATCCCAGGTGATCCAGAGGAAGGCAAAAAAAACTTACAAGGCTTAGGCCTGTTCGCCTTTAAAGTGCACCTGAGGCAAGTCCAGCAAATGGATGTACAGTGGGTTGCAAAAGTATTCGGCCCCCTTGAAGTTTTCCACATTTTGTCACATTACTGCCACAAACATGAATCAATTTTATTGGAATTCCATGTGAAAGACCAATACAAAGTGGTGTACAGGTGAGAAGTGGAATGAAAATCATACATGATTCCAAACATTTTTTACAAATCAATAACTGCAAAGTGGGGTGTGCGTAATTATTCAGCCCCCTGAGTCAATACTTTGTAGAACCACCTTTTGCTGCAATTACAGCTGCCAGTCTTTTAGGGTATGTCTCTACCAGCTTTGCACATCTAGAGACTGAAATCTTTGCCCATTCTTCTTTGCATAACAGCTCCAGCTCAGTCAGATTAGATGGACAGCGTTTGTGAACAGCAGTTTTCAGATCTTGCCACAGATTCTCGATTGGATTTAGATCTGGACTGTGACTGGGCCATTCTAACACATAGATATGTTTTGTTTTAAATCATTCCATTGTTGCCCTGGCTTTATGTTTAGGCTCATTGTCCTGCTGGAAGGTGAACCTCCGCCCCAGTCTCAAGTCTTTTGCAGACTCCAAGAGGTTTTCTTCCAAGTTTGCCCTGTATTTGGCTCCATCCATCTTCCCATCAACTCTGACCAGCTTCCCTGTCCCTGCTGAAGAGATGCACCCCCGAGCATGATGCTGCCACCACCATATTTGACAGTGGGGATGGTGTGTTCAGAGGGATGTGCAGTGCTAGGGCTCGTTTCCACTGTTGCGGTGCGGAATCGCCTGGATTCCACCGCTGATGAAATCGCATGCGGATGCGATTCCCCATGCGTTTTTTGATGCGAATTCGCATAGGTGAGGGTATATGCGATTTTAACCATGTCACTGCCTGTGTGAATTGACATCGGTACCTATGCGAATTCGCAGCAAAAAACTCATGGGGAAAACGCATGCGATTTCCCTATTAAATACATTGCATGCGATTTGCATGCATTCCACTCTCAGGCGAAATCGTTGGCTCTTTTGTGCGTTTTTTCACCGCTGAAAAAAACGCACATCACCAACGCAACAGTAGAAACAGGCCCATTCACTTGCATACCATGTGCGAATCCGCATGCGTTGCACGCATGCGGATTCGCGATAGTGGAAACAAGCCCTTAGTTTTCCGCCACACATAGCGTTTTGTATTTTGGCCAAAAAGTTCCATTTTGGTCTCATCTGACCAGAGCACCTTCTTCCACATGGTTGCTGTGTCCCCACATGGCTTGTGGCAAACTGCAAACAGGACTTCTTATGCTTTCTGTTAACAATGCCTTTCTTCTTGCCACTCTTCCATAAAGGCCAACTTTGTACAGTGCATGACTAATAGTTGTCCTATGGACAGATTCCCCCACCTGAGCTGTAGATCTCTGCAGCTCGTACAGAGTCACCATGGGCCTATTGACTGCATTTCTGATCAGCGCTCTCCTTGTTCGGCCTGTGAGTTTAGGTGGCCGGCCTTGTCTTGGTAGGTTTACAGCTGTGCCATACTCCTTCCATTTCTGAATGATCGCTTTAACAGTGCTCCGTGGGATGTTCAAGGCTTTGGAAATCTTTTTGTAGCCTAAGCCTGCTTTAAATTTCTCAATAACTTGATCCCTGACCTGTCTTGTGTGTTCTTTGGACTTCATGGTGTTGTTGCTCCCAATATTCTCTTAGACAACCTCTGAGGCCATCACAGAGCAGCTGTATTTGTACTGATATTAGATTACACACAGGTGCACTCTATGTAGTCATTAGCACTCATCAGGCAATGTCTATGGGCAACTGACTGCACTCAGACCAAAGGGGGCTGAATAATTACGCACACCCCACTTTGCAGTTATTTATTTGTAAAAAATGTTTGGAATCCTGTATGATTTTCGTTCCACTTCTCACGTGTACACCACTTTGTATTGGTCTTTCATGTGGAATTCCAATAAAATTGATTCATGTTTGTGGCAGTAATGTGACAAAATGTGGAAAACTTCAAGGGGGCCGAATACTTTTGCAACCCACTGTATATTTACCTGGGGCTTCCTCTGTGTCTGTCCAGTCCCATCTGCTCTGCCGCAGTCAGACAGGTAGTACTGTGCACGCGCGGCTCCTTGGTTGAGGTTCTGAGGCTGAGAGCGTTCTGCGCCTGTCTCTCTCCCTGCTGTTCATAAACCTAACCTCCTACTAAGTTTGGGCACATGGAGTGTGGGCCAGTGTTGCCAACTCATCCCTTTAATTACTGACACATATGAATTATACAGGTTTTGTGGCTCGGTAGATGCAGTTAAGGCACGGATTATATGCAAATAGCCCCAGAACCTGTATAACTAAGACGTGTCAGTAATTAAAGGGATGAGTTGGCAACTCTGGTGTGGGCTTATTGGGGGGTGCATAATAAGTAGTAATACTGAGTATCTACTAAGCGATTATTGATGCCCACCTCTAAAGCCCTCGTATACATGTTGGTGTAAACTTGGCAGAGGCTGCCTAGAACCCAGCATGTGTACAGCAGCCCCAAACCCTCTCTGTATTTATCCACTATTGCCAAAACGATGTCCTGAGAGCATTGTTTCCCCCACTTTCCACATCCACTGCATGTCATCCCCGCCCCAAAACGCGTGTATGGGTCCTAAAGTGATCCAAGCAGCATTTTTAGCCACCACAGCCTCTCAAAAACACATTAAAAATGCATGCTAACAATGTGGCTCATTACTAAAAAAATCCATTCTACCTCTTTTTATATTTCAATGTTCGTTGGATGCTTTTATTACCCCATTTCTGCGGCCTGCTGAGTGTCCGCAGAAAGTTTAAGGCCCTGTTCACATCTGAAATTAGCTTAGTGCTACTGTTTTGCCCAAGTGATTTTACTACGATTAGCGCAGTAAAAATTACTGGACACTTCCACGATTCAGAGCGATTGTGATCAGCTCTTTAAGCACTGTACCGCGATTGCTCCAAAATAACGTATTTTGCAATTGTTGCTAATTGCAAACCGGCCACGATCGGCACCAGACGCGTCAGTGAGAACACTGCCATAGGTGAGAATAGCACTAGCGCTTTAAAAAACGCTAGCCCTTTAGCGGGAATCGCCCTAGTGTGAATAGGCCCTAACAGTTTAGAGAATTCACACTTGATTAAATGCATACCTTCCTCTGGATAAATAAGGGCAGAGGGAAGAAGATGGGGAAATGGCAGCTACAGCTATTAGGAATCAGGACAAACTGCTAAAAAAAGCTGCTTGGATCCCAGTAAACGGCCAAACTCCTATTCCCCTTCCCTTTTTTTACTCCCTGCTTGACACTTAACCACAGTGTCCCTCCATCCAACAGGAACTCCTCTCTCGCTCCTAACCTCATGCACAGACCTCATCACCTTTAAGATGCCTAAACCTAACCCTTTCTCCCTCTCTATTGTGCAAACAGGTAGAGGTCGCCCCCTCTACCTGTTTGCACAATATTCTGTTGGACTGAGCGCCTCCCATTCACTAAGTGCTTTTGAACATAAAGAAAAAGAGAAACCCCCATGAAGAGATGGGCTAGTCCAAAACCTGTCAGAATTGTACTAACTACTGTAAGTAACAGCAGCATAGGAGAAAAGTAATTTATAGCACATTTTACTCGTTTTAATGTACTTTGTGTGTTTTCATGCATTTTCAATGTTACAATCTTTTTCACGATAGTGATCTTTTAATGTGGATAATGGCTAGTCCTTTGCAGCAAACCTTCATTACCGTTTCCCCGTGTGCTTTCCGCAGACTGGCAGGCCCAGCCCCTCTCCCATCACCCCTGCCATGGCAGGCTGGTCCCGCGAGGCAGTCCTGACGCTGTACCGTATGTTGCTACGGGAGGGACGCAAGCTTCAGTTCACCGACCGCGACTACTACGCCTCTTGCATACGCCGGGAGTTCAGGAAGAATCAGGCGCTGACCAGGCCGGAAGACAAAGAGAAGCACCTGGAGAAAGGACAGTTCTTCCTCCAGACTAAGCTGGGAGGGCTGGTGTGAATTCCTCTGTATTCACAAACAGGTGAATAACTTGATAAATTCTATAGATACGCACGCAAAGGCTCCTGGCACACGCCGGTCTGCTAGACCTCATCACCACAGCAGGAGAGGGTTTTCCCTGTGATGCTTGGGGGGGGGGGGCGCGCAGAGATGTTCCAGTCCAAAATTTCGCCTAATTTAGATGCAAGATAATAGAGCCATAAACTGGAAAGACCAATGCCACCCTGCAGCGGGTGTCTATGTAGGATCTGAGCATAATTCTAGCCTGTTAAACCAGATTTAAAGGAGTACAGTAGGGGGGAGGTAGTGGGAAAAAGTTGAACCCGGGGCTTCTAATGGTCCCCCGCAGACGTCCTGTGCCCGCCCAGCCACTCACCGATGCTCGGCCCCGCCTCCGGCTCACTTCTCCGGGGCCAGAGCATCGGTTAGTGGCTGCGCGGGCACAGGACGTCTGCAGGGGACTATTAGAAGCCCCGGGTAAGTTCAGGTTGTTTTCCCCCCTACAGTAGTCCTATAAAGGATCAAATATATATATTGGGGCAAGGATTTGTTTAGAGAATGTAATGGGTAACAAATAGAATAAATGCAGTAGTTTGGGTAATAATATCATTTTACAGGCCAAACAACTTCCCAACCATGAGCCCTTATGCTGTAATACCCAGGTCTTAAAATTTATTTACGCCAGGTAAAATCAAAATTGGCTTCAAGCATTTTTATCATGTGGCGTAAAATATCCAATGGTACTTTTTTTTTTTTTTAAGGCTTCATGATTTAAATTCTTAGGTCATGGTTTGCATGATATCTGAGCATAAGCCACTTGTCACTAGGGGGCAGTGAGAAGCTATAACAGAGGACTTCTGCTTTCAGTTTCTATATTTTCTGCTAGTAGAGAGAGATCAAAGCATTCCAAGAATTTACAGCACAAGAAGTTCTGCCGACTGAGGTCAAAAGCAGCACACTTATCTCAAGATAATTCCATTGAAGCTGCTACTGGCTTAAATTGTCAAACACTTTATTTTGCATAGAAGAGTTGTGCCTTTTGTTTTTGCTTGAAGTTATAATTTGTTGTTCTTCTTATAGAACGCCATGGCGGGAGCTGGCGAAAAGAAAGGCAAAAAAGACGACAATGGCATTGGAACCGCAATCGATTTTGTATTATCAAATGCCCGACTGGTCCTGGGAGTGGGAGGAGCTGCCATGCTGGGAATTGCCACTCTGGCAGTAAAGCGAGTAAGATGAAATGATGATCACTAATTTTATTGTTCAATTAAAGCGTACCTTAGAGTCTGAAGCCTAAAAAATTACCTGTTTTTAATAGCCACTCCTCTTCAGCATTAATGCCATGACTGAAACGCCGCATCCCCACGGCAGAACGAGGCCTTAATTAACCCGAAATCCCTGGGGAAAAATTTGAGGCTCCTTCCGGGTGGAGGCAGAGCTTTGTGCAGTAGCTCTGCCTCTGCTCGCGTCCAGCAGCGCGGATCTCCGCCTCCTCCCACCCCTCTGTCTTCTTTCACTGAGGGGAGAGGCGGAGACTGACTGTACTGGAGGCAGAGCTACACCGCTAAGCTCTCCCTCCCCCGGGCAGCAAAATCCGTGACCTGGAAAGTGGTGGAATTTTGCCCCAGGATTTTGGGAGGATAAAACCTCGTTCTGCTGCGGGGATGCAGCGTTTCAGCTCTGGCATTGATGCTGAAGAGGACTAGCTATTAAATTTTTTTAGGCTTCAGACTTTGAGGTAAAAGCAAACCTGAAGTGAAAATAAACTTATGAGATAATGAATGTGTAGTACAGCTTAGAAATAGAACATTAGTACCAAAGAAAAGAGCCCCATATTGTTTTCCAGTACAGGTTACAGGGAAGGTCCAAGTAAAATATAAAAAATGAGTTTCACTTACCTGGGGCTTCTACCAGCCCCATGCAGCCATCCTGTGCCCTCGTAGTCACACACTGCTGCTCCAGTCCCCCGCTGGCAGCTTGCCGACCTCGGAGGTTGTCGGGCTGCATTGCGTACATTTTTACGCATTCCCGCTAGTGCAGAAACATTAACACATACATTTTTACGCGTTACTGGTTCAACATGTAAAAATTTACGCACAGGATGGCTGCGTGGGGCTGGTAGAAGCCCCAGGTAAGTGAAACTCATTTTTTTTTATATTTTACTTGGACCTTCATTTTAAAGAGAACCCGAGGTGTGTTTAAAGAATGTTATCTGCATACAGAGGCTGGATCTGCCTATACAGCCCAGCCTCTGTTGCTATCCCAAACCCCACTAAGGTCCCCCTGCACTCTGCAATCCCTCATAAATCACAGCCGTGCTGTGAGGCTGTGTTTACATCTGTAGTGTCAGTCTCAGCTGCTCCCCCGCCTCCTGCATAGCTCCGGTCCCTGCCCTCATCCCTTTCCTCCAATCAGCAGGGAGGGAAGGGATGCAGGCAGGGACCGGAGTTCTGCAGGAGGCGGGGAGAGCAGCAGACTGACACTATAGAGATAAACACAGCCAGCTCTGACAAGCTGTTTGTCAGCAGCGTGGCTGTGATTTATGAGGGATTGCAGAGAGCAGGGGGACCTTAGGGGGGTTTGGGATAGCAACAGAGGCTGGGCTGTATAGGCAGATCCAGCCTCTGTATGCAGATAATATTCTTCAAACCCACCTCGGGTTCTCTTTAAGAAAAAAAAACTTCAGTTATCTATGCAAAAGAGCTTCTCTGAGTGGAATAGATTTTTTGTTTACTTTGGTTGCCCAAAGTCACTGGTTTGGCAAATATACACATCATTTTTTTTTTTTTTAGTTTTTTTTTTTACGTGGTACTCCGGAGGTACTTGCTCCGGTTGCCCATGTTATGGGGTTAGTTGAGAGGCGCATATACGCGTCTTTTTACTTCATTCCCAGTTTGTCCTTTGCCAGTTATCTCATGGTTGTTGCCTTGTACCTATGCTGTTATTTAGAGGAACTGTAGTGAAAATAACACGATTAATAAAATTGCTTATTTTATTTTCAAAACACATTTATAAATTATATATTTATTGTTTGTCCATTGTAATATCTTTCCTCTCCCTGATTTACATTCTGACATTTATCACATGGTGACATCTTTAGTTCTGCCAGGTGATCTGCAAACTGCTCGTTTTCTAAAGCCAGTAGAAAATATACAAGTGTTCCAAAATGCTCTGGGAGGAGAATTCCACATAGCTAAAGAGCCCAGGTTAAGCATCACTAGGAGGGCGGGGCTACAGATCAATATACAGAAATGTATAGATATATGAAGCTGATGCTGAAACCAGGATAATTTACTGCATTCCACTATACCTTATGTCACAACAGGGCCTCTTTAATAAGAGATTTGACGTGATTCCTTCTCTCTTGTTCAGATGTACGACAGAGCAATCAGCGCACCCGCTAGTCCCTCCCGCTCCAACCAGTCGGGCAAACTGAGCTGGGAGGAGCCGAACTGGCTGGGCTCATCCACAAGACTACTAAAACAAGACATGAAGACGTCAGTCAGCCGCAGTCTGCAGACACTACCGACGGACAGCTCCGCGTTCGAACCAGGTGAATTTATTACAGAGCCTCCTCTTAATGGGAGGAGGGGGAGGGAGGGTAAAATTTAAATAGCAAGAAGCCTCTGGATGGTCCCGAAGCCTCTTTGAGCCCCACCCTTCTGCACGAGACTCTTACAAGCACATACAAACTAGGCATGTGCAAGCAAGGTCCACATGCATGCCCAGTAGAGTGGAGCGCTCATGCACGGAGGAAGACAATAAAGTGCACAAGTGGTTTCGCTTTAATGAACATGTTCACACCTTACTTGTGCATGCCCAGTAGAGTGGAGCCCTTGTGCATGGAGGAAGACATTAATGTGCACAAGTGGTTTCGCTTTAATGAACATGTTCACACCTTACTTGTGCATGCCCAGTAGAGTGGTGCGCTGGTGCATGGAGGAAGACATGTGCACAATTGGTTTTGCTTTAATGAGCATGTCACACCTTACTTGTGCATGCCCAGTAGAGTGGAGCCCTTGTGCATGGAGGAAGACAATGTGCACAAGTGGTTTCGCTTTAATGAGCATGTCACACCTTACTTGTGCATGCCCAGTAGAGTGGAGCCCTTGTGCATGGAGGAAGACAATAAAGTGCACAAGTGGTTTCGCTTTAATGAGCATGTCACACCTTACTTGTGCATGCCCAGTAGAGTGGTGCGCTGGTGCATGGAGGAAAACATTAATGTGCACAATTGGTTTCGCTTTAATGAGCATGTCACACCTTACTTGTGCATGCCCAGTAGAGTGGAACGCTCGTGCACGGAGGAAGACAATAAAGTGCACAAGTGGTTTCGCTTTAATGAGCATGTCACACCTTACTTGTGCATGCCCAGTAGAGTGGTGCATGGAGGAAGACAAAGTGCACAAGTGGTTTCGCTTTAATGAGCATGTCACACCTAACTTGTGCATGCCCAGTAGAGTGGTGCACTGGTGCATGGAGGAAGACATTAATGTGCACAAGTGGTTTCCCTCTGAGCATGTTCACACCTTACTTGTGCCTGGTCCGGATGCGCTCATACACGGCAGAGGCACAACCACAAACCCAAATCAGGCACACAGTGCTGGTGCTAAAATGGTCGGCGCAGGGCTACGACAAAATGAGGTGAGGCTGCAACACTCTGAACAGCTACAGCCTCCACATTCCTGTAAAGTTTAGGCTCCGTAACCTGCAGCTGGGGTCAGAGGAGCCGCGTCGGGACTCGTCTCCACTTGCCATGAGATGGAGGAGGTCGCACAGCTGGCAGCTCTGAGGCTGAAATGCATCCTCTGCTCTCCGGAGGTTACACAGACACATCATTTAGTTGGCTGACAACAGAAGTACACATCCATCTAGTTATTACTACAACTCAGAGGGATATTGGTAATCGCCGTTTGTGCAGGAGCAGGGTGAACCATTTTTTGGCTTGACCCTGCGGCAAGATGGCCCGCGCTGAGAATGGAGGCGGTTCACCTGCCCACTGTTGCACCTTCTGTGTGCCCTCTCTTTCTCCATTGCTGCCAGGGGCGCCTGTACCACCTGACTCCGCCATACGCATGCGATGTCAGTGTGGTATAGGTGCCCGGCGGCGATGAAGAGAAGGCACTGGACACAGGAGGAGGCGCGCCAGTGGACAGGTGAGCCTGCATTGCTCTGCACGGCCCAGGGGGTACCTGTTACATGGGGTGACCAGCTGGGTGCCCGTCTGTGGTCAGGAAAATCAAACGTTGACACCACCATGCACCCGACCAAGTGCTTATCCGCATGTATATGTATCACAGGACCGATCTCCACCAGATTTGTTCATTAAGATTGAATCTGTGGGATATAGAGACCGCAAATTGAGTAATACATGGGCACCTTTACACTGATATTCTGACTTCAGCAATTTTAGCAATGACTGTAACAAGTACTCTGCTCGTGGTACCGTGACTACTGACAGGGCCCTGGGGCAAACTTAAAGGAAAACTTAAGTCAACTATAAAAGTCAACTATAGCAGCATATGGGGCGATATACAGGCTGGGAACGCGAAGAATCACTCGCGTTCCCATGCCTGTCGGCCGGTGTCGGCCAAACCGGAAGTGTTCGCCAGCGGGTGCAGGAGCATCTGAGCGGGGCTGTGAGGGCACCGATCGGCTGCTGGGGGCTGAGGGGAGCCCCAGGTGAGTAAATCTCATTTTTTATAGTTCACTTAACCACTTGCCGACCGCCTACTTCATATTGGCGGCAGCAAAGTGGCAGCCCCAGGACCACGTAACGCAGATTGGCGTCAGGTCCTGGGGCACTCTCTGGCCAGGGATCGCGCGCTGGGATTCGCGCGCATCCGCCGGCAATAGGCTCCGCCCACCCGCGACGTCAACCCGCCGGCCAATCGGAAGCGCCGGCGGGTTGTTAACCCGACGATCGCCGGATAGTAAGCGTATAATACGCTTTGTAATGTTTACAAAGTGTATTATACAGGCTGCCTCCTGCCCTGGTGGTCCCAGTGTCCGAGGGACCACCAGGGCAGGCTGCAGCCACCCTAGTCTGCACCCAAACACACTGATCTGCCCCCCCCCCCCTGCCCCCTGATCGCCCACAGTACCCCTCAGACCCCCCCCTGCCCACCCCCCAGACCACCGTTTGCACACAATCACCCCCCTAATCACCCATCAATCACTCCCTGTCACTATCTGTCAACGCTATTTTTTTTTTTAGTCCCTAAACTGCCCCCTGCTCCCTCCTGATCACCCCCCCCCACCCCTCAGATTCTCCCCAGACCCCCCCCAGACCCTCCCCGCCCCCCTGTGTACTGTATGCATCTATCCCCCCTGATCACCTGTCAATCACCTGTCAATCACCCCCTGTCACTGCCACCCATCAATCAGCCCCTAACCTGCCCCTTGCGGGCAATCTGATCACCCACCCACACCAATAGATCGCCCGCAGATCCGACATCAGATCACCTCCCAAATCCATTGTTTACATCTATTCTCTCCTCTAAACACCCACTAATTACCCATCAATCACCCATCAATCACCCCCTATCACCACCTGTCACTTTTACCCATCAGATTAGACCCTTGCGGGCACCCAATCACCCGCCCACACGCTCAGATTGCCCTCAAACCCCCCCTTATCGATTCGCCAGTGCATTATTTACATCCGTTCTTCCCTGTAATAACCCACTGATCACCTGTCAATCACCCCCTGTCACTGCCACCCATCAATCACCCCCTGTCACTGCCACCCATCAATCAGCCCCTAACCTGCCCCTTGCGGGCAATCTGATCACCCACCCACACCAATAGATAGCCCGTAGATCCGACATCAGATCACCTCCCAAATCCATTGTTTACATCTATTCTCTCCTCTAAACACCCACTAATTACCCATCAATCACCCCCTATCACCACCTGTCACTGTTACCCATCAGATTAGACCCTAATCTGCCCCTTGCGGGCACCCAATCACCCGCCCACACCTCAGACCCCAGCCCTGATCACCTCGCTAGTGCATTGCTTGCATCTATTTCCCCCCTCTAATCACACCTTGAGACACCCATAAATCACCTCATGTCACCCCCTAGCACACCTACCCATCAGATCAGGCCCTAATTTGCCCCGTGTGGGCTCCTGATCACTCGGCCAAACCCTCAGATCCCCCTCAGACCCCCTTCCGATCACCTCCCCAGTGCATTGATTGCATCTATTTTCCCCTCTAACCGCCCCCTGAGACACCCATCAATCACCTCCTGTCACCCCCCTAGCACTCCTATCCATCAGATCAGGCCCAATACATCCTGTCATCTAAGAGGCCACCCTGCTTATGACCGTTTCCACAAAATTTTCCCCCTCATAGACCACCTGTCAAAATTTGCAGATGCTTATACCCCTGAACAGTCATTTTGAGAAATTTGGTTTCCAGACTACTCACAGTTTTGGGCCCGTAAAATGCCAGGGCAGTATAGGAACCCCACAAGTGACCCCATTTTAGAAAGAAGACACCCCAAGGTATTCTGTTAGGTGTATGATGAGTTCATAGAAGATTTTATTTTTTGTCAAAAGTTAGCGGAAATTAGATTTTTATTGTTTTTTTCACAAAGTGTCATTTTTCACTAACTTGTGACAAAAAATAAAATCTTCTATGAACTCACCATACCCCTAACGGAATACTTTGGGGTGTCTTCTTTCTAAAATGGGGTCACTTGTGGGGTTCCTATACTGCCCTGGCATTTTAGGGGCCCTAAACCGTGGGGAGTAGTCTAGGAAACAAATGCCTCAAAATGACCTGTGAATAGGACGTTGGGCCCCTTAGCGCACCTAGGCTGCAAAAAAGTGTCACACGTAGTATCGCCATACTCAGGAGAAGTAGTATAATGTGTTTTGTGGTATATTTTTACACATACCCATGCTGGGTGGGAGAAATCTCTCTGTAAATGGACAATTGTGTGTAAAAAAAAAATCAAAAATGTGTCATTTACAGAGATATTTCTCCCACCCAGCATGGTTATATGTAAAAATACACCACAAAACACATTATACTACTTCTTCTGAGTACGGCGATACCACATGTGTGACACTTTTTTGCAGCCTAACTGTGCTAAGGGGCCCAAAGTCCAATGAGTACCTTTAGGATTTCACAGGTCATTTTGAGACATTTGGGTTCAAGACTACTCCTCACGGTTTAGGGCCCCTAAAATGCCAGGGCAGTATTGGAACCCCACAAATGACCCCATTCTAGAAAGAAGACACCCCAAGGTATTCTGTTAGGTGTATGATGAGATCATAGAAGATTTTATTTTTTGTGAAAAGTTAGCGGAAATTGGATTTTTATTGTTTTTTTCACAAAGTGTCATTTTTCACTAACTTGTGACAAAAAATAAAATCTTCTATGAACTCACCATACCCCTAACGGAATACCTTGGGGTGTCTTCTTTCTAAAATGGGGTCACTTGTGGGGTTCCTATACTGCCCTGGCATTTTAGGGGCCCTAAACCGTGAGGAGTAGTCTAGAATCCAAATGCCTCAAAATGACCTGTGAATAGGACGTTAGGCCCCTTAGCGCACCTAGGTTGCAAAAAAGTGTCACATGTGGTATCGCCGTACTCAGAAGAAGTAGTATAATGTGTTTTGGGGTGTATTTTTATACATACCCATGCTGGGTGGGAGAAATCTCTCTGTAAATGGACAATTGTGTGTAAAAAAAATCAAATAATTGTCATTTACAGAGATATTTCTCCCACCTAGCATCTGTATGTGTAAAAATACACCCCAAAACACATTATACTACTTCTCCTGAGTACGGCGGTACCACATGTGTGGCACTTTTTTGCACCCTAAGTGCGCTAAGGGACACAAAGTCCAATGAGTACCTTTAGGATTTCACAGGTCATTTTGCGACATTTGGTTTCAAGACTACTCCTCACGGTTTAGGGCCCCTAAAATGCCAGGGCAGTATAGGAACCCCACAAATGACCCCATTTTAGAAAGAAGACACCCCAAGGTATTCCATTAGGAGTATGGTGAGTTCATAGAAGATTTTATTTTTGTCACAAGTTAGCGGAAAATGACACTTTGTGAAAAAAAACAATTAAAATCAATTTCCGCTAACTTGTGACAAAAAAAAAAAAATCTTCTATGAACTCACCATACTCCTAATGGAATACCTTGGGGTGTCTTCTTTCTAAAATGGGGTAATTTGTGGGATTCCTATACTGTCCTGGCATTTTAGGGGCCCTAAACCGTGAGGAGCAGTCTTGAAACGAAATTTCTCAAAATGACCTGTGAAATCCTAAAGGTACTCATTGGACTTTGGGCCCCTTAGCGCAGTTAGGGTGCAAAAAAGTGCCACACATGTGGTATCGCCGTACTCAGGAGAAGTAGTATAATGTGTTTTGGGGTGTATTTTTCCACATACCCATGCTGAGTGGGAGAAATATCTCTATAAATTGACAATTGTGTGTAAAAAAAATAAAAAAATTGTCACTTACGGAGATATTTCTCCCACCCAGCATGGGTATGTGTAAAAATACACCCCAAAACACATTATACTACTTCTCCTGAGTACGGCAATACCACATGTGTGGCACTTTTTTGCAGCCTAACTGCGCTAAGGGGCCCAAAGTCCAATGAGCATCTTTAGGCTTTACAGGGGTGCTTACAATTAGGCACCCCATAAAATGCCAGGACAGTGAACACACCCCACAAATGACCCCATTTTGGAAAGAAGACACTTCAAGGTATTCAGAGAGGAGCATAGTGAGTCCGTGGCAGATTTCATTTTTTTTTTGTCGCAAGTTAGAAGAAATGGAAACTTTTTTTTTTTTTTTTCTGTCACAAACTGTCATTTTCCGCTAACTTGTGACAAAAAATAAAATCTTCAATGAACTCACCATGCCTCTCACTGAATACTTTGGGATGTCTTCTTTCCAAAATGGGGTCATTTGGGGGGTATTTGTACTATCCTGGAATTTTAGCCCCTCATGAAACCTGACAGGTGCGCAGAAAAGTCAGAGATGCTTGAAAATGGGAAAATTCACTTTTTGCACCATAGTTTGTAAACGCTATAACTTTTACCCAATCCAATAAATATACACTGAATGGTTTTTTTTTTATCAAAGACATGTAGCAGAATAACTTTCGCGCTCAAATGTATAGGAAATTTTATTTTATTTGAAAAATGTCAGCACAGAAAGTTAAAAAAGTCATTTTTTTGACAAAATTCATGTCTTTTTTGATGAATATAATAAAAAGTAAAACTCACAGCAGCAATCAAATAGCACCAAAAGAAAGCTGTATTAGTGACAAGAAAAGGAGGTAAAATTCATTTAGGTGGTAGGTTGTATGACTGAGCAATAAACCGTGAAAGCTGCAGTGGTCCGAATGGAAAAAAAGGCTCTGGTCCTTAAGGGGTTTTATGACTGCAGTCCTTAAGTGGTTAAAGGGATGAGCAATCAAAAAAACAACCGCTCGACTGCACTGTGGAAGGCAGTGCTGGACCATAGGCAGCCAGGCCTGGACACTGTAGTAAAGAAGAAAGATGCGGTCCGCAACAAGTCTCTCCACAGTCTTGTAGTTTATTTAGGACGTATCCTCACAGCAATTAAGAAAAGTACAAGGCTGACATGTTTCGGGCCATACAGCCCTTAATCATAGCACATTTTATTAAAAAAAAAAAACACATTGCAGCCTCCCTGGCAAAATAAATAAACCGCCAGGGAGGTTAAAAGGAAATAAATACGGCAGCCTACATATATCTCTCACTACAGTTCTCCTTTAAAGGAAAACTTAAAGGGATACTGTAGGGGGTTGGGGGAAAATGAGCTGAACTTACCCGGGGCTTCTAATGGTCCACCGCAGACATTCTGTGCAGCCACTCACCGATGCTCCGGCCCCGCCTCCAGTTCACTTCTGGAATTTCTGACTTTAAAGTCAGAAAACCACTGCGCCTGCACGCCCGTGTCCTCACTCCCGCTGATGTCACCAGGAGTGTACTGCGCAGGCACAGACCATACTGGGCCTGCGCTGTGCGCTCTTGATGACATCAACAGGATCGAGGACACGGCAACGCAGGCGCAGTGGTTTTCAGACTTTAAAGTCTGAAATTCCAGAAGTGAACCGGAGGAGGGGCCGGAGCATCGGGGAGTGGCTGCGCCAACACAGGATGTCTGCGGGGGACCATTAGAAGCCCCGGGTAAGTTCAGCTCATTTTCCCCCAACCCCCCTACAGTATCCCTTTAAGTTTTCCTTTAAAGGAGAACTGTAGTGAGAGATATATGTAGGCTGCCGTATTTATTTCCTTCTAAGCAATACCAGTTGCCTGGCTGTCCTGCTGATTCTTTGCCTCTATTACTTTCAGCCATAGACCCTGAACAAGAATGCAGCAGATCAGGTGTTTCTGACATTGTCAGAACTGACAAGATTAGCTCCATGCTTGTTCCTGGTGTACTTCAGACACTACTGCAGCCAGATAGATCAGCAGGACAACCAGGCAACTGGTATGGTTTAAAAGGAAACAAATATGACAGCCTCCATACACCTCTCACTACAGTTCTCCTTTAAAGAGGAGCTGTCAGCCATACTATCTCAGGCAAAACAAACATAAGTAGATAAATGCTTGTTCTACTTACATGACGTATTGCACTGTTTCTACGGTCTTCTTGGCATTTCCCATTTTAAGTGTGGCTATTTTGAAGCCAATCCTGATGTCATTTCCTCCCTTACTCTCCTCTGCCTGATTGTGTATGCATTGCCCGCCCTACACTATAGAAAGTGCATTGTCTCAGCATGAGAAATATTGGCCAATCAGAGAGGAACAGAGGTGTGGGAGGGGAAAACAGGAGGGAAAGAGGCTTAAGCCAATCAGGCTGCATTAGTTAAGTCTGAGGGGGAAGTAGAGAAGCAAAAAAGGACAACCCAGCATGCCCTGCAACTTCCTTTTTGTGTACCAAATAAGAGTCAGGTAAACTAGGGAATGATAATTAATTAACAAGAAAAGTAATAGTGATTTTAACTTTTGGATTGCCTGGTTAGCATCCTTATTACTTCTTTACCAGATAAAAATAAAGAATTGATTTTTGATTTTATGCCTGACAGTCACACTTTAAGCAGGAGGACACCAACCCCTCCCATGGTCATTACCCCACTGCTCCCCGGGGCCCCCTCATGTTTAGCAGCATTAATCGCTCACACGTCTCGATGGGCGCGGTAAACATGCGCTGGGTAGAGAAGATGCAGACGTTGTGGCAAGAGCACATGGATGGATGGTGTAGGTGCCCCCTGCTGAGACAGGTGAGTGGTTTATGCTGTTCCATGTGAGGGGTCCCAGGGAGCAGTAGGGGGAGATAAAATGGCAGGGTACAGTGGTGCAGTGGCCCCAGCAGAGATCAGGGGCCTTGGGGCAATTGCCCCCTTGCTGCTGACCCTGACTTGTGACCTGCACATTCCTGGTCACTGGCTCAGCCAGAGATAAATGCAAAGGAAGTCACACAGTAGTCAGGCCAGTAACGTTTATTTGTAAATGCAGGAAACTAGGACACTTCCCTTTATTTGCTGCTTTGTTGTTGTGGTTGTGGAGTTTCTGTAGATGGCATTTCACATCTCTCAGCAAAGTCCAACAGAAGAGCCAGCAAGATAAGATAAGAAGCTTTGTACATCCCTGGTGTAGGTGGGTGTAACCGATCTCACATGCTCACGTGTTTCCGATCGGTGTTCTGTTACGTGCACAGAGTAGCATTTAGTGTGAGCACTCATCTCAGTCCTACACCTCCACACTAATGCTGCACTAATGCTGCATACACACTTGAGATAAAAGTCTCTGGAAAATGAAAGATCACAGACCAATGTTACCCCCTTCCATGTAGTATGAGAGCCATACTCTACACAGTCTATTCTATGGAGCTGAACTCCCCATCAGATAGAAATCTTTGCAAGATGCTGCACACAAAGGTGCTGTACACATGCAACAGATCAGTATCTGCAAAAGATCTGTTCCTGCAATAGATCCATTCCTGCAAAATGCATTCATAGTCTATGAGATCTGCAGATCACCATACACACCTTACTGATTACAATTCCTCCTCCGATTTGTAGGAATTCTGGCACTGCCTATTGCCGGGTGCAAAATTACCCTTTTGTTTTTACTCATTTGTGCAGAGCACAGCTGAAAGTCCGCTAACCCAAATCAGGCACACAACTCTGGCGCCAAACGATCAGCACAGCACCAAAGTAATCTGCATGGGGCCTTGGACTAGTAATACAGAATACCTAGATAGCTCACTCAGAGCCATTAGGAAGGTATAGGGGGCTAAATATTCCGAAGTGATGCAATATGGGAAACCACAGGTGTCCCCTTAAAGTGAACCTCAGGTGAAAGTGATGTAGAGGCTGCCATATTTATTTCCTTTTAAACCATACTAGTTGCCTGGCTGTCCTGCTGATCTATCTGGCTGCAGTAGTCTGAAGTACACCAGGAACAAGCATGGAGCTAATCTTGTCAGCCCTGACAATAATGTCAGAAACTATTAAACACACTAGCTGTCTATGCATTGCACAGTAATGTACATCAATTAACAAAACACTGGACAATCCTGTTATGTTTCAAAAAAAGAGTATTACAAATATTGCATATAAACACACTTGAAACCCCACAGACCATCTTAATCTATTGCACTCACCCCCTATATCCCGTTTAGCAAAAGTGGTATAACTGGACAAGCAAAATATATAGCCTGCGCTCAATTCCCGAATGTAATAATGTTTATTTCAATGTCCCTTGGAAAGGTTTTATTTATCTTCTTTATATAGATTTTAAGCGCTTGTTCAAAAATAGTTTGCAAAGAGTCCATTTGTCAAAAATCCTAGGTCTGCTGGGATCAATAATTTATAGTGATAGTGTCCATAAAAACAAACATTTAATTTTGGCCACACTTCAAGGAGTACGCCGGTACTCTTGCTAAAGCCCGTTCAATGTCCTTATTGCCACTTAAAGTATTGGTTCGTTCTCACTGATCCCCGTGGTTTTCAGGAGCGAGGTTAAGCTCGTGGGCGTCCCCACTTACTTCAACTGAGACCTCCAGCCCCCCCTCCCCCCATTGTAGAGGTTAGGCTCTCCGTGGCTTCAAAACTGCCTCTCCACCGCAATCCACTCGCTTCAAGTTGTTGCGCAGTTTCTCCGGCTTGGAAGCGCCGCTTCCAAGGGCTTCCCTGCTGACTCCTACGGTGACCTGTGAGGTCTAGAATTATCCAACGCATTTCACTCGTTTACACAAGTTTTTTTCAAGGCATAGACCATAAATCTGGCTTCAAGTGCCCTCTAGTGGGCTTATATAGGCTTAGTTCATGCATGAATAGAAGCTTTTCAAGGGACATTGAAATATACATTATTACATTCCGGAATTGAGCGCAGGCTATATATTTTGCTTGTCTAGTTATACCACTTTTGTTAAACGGGATATAGGGGGCGAGTGCAATAGATTAGGGTGGTCTATGGGGTTTCATGTGTGTTTATATGCAATATTTGTAATACACTTTTTTGAAACCTAACAGGATTGTCCAGTGTTTTGTTAAAGCGGAATATAACCCTGCATTTCAACTTTGCTCTAAAACATTATTTACAGCATATTATATGCAACCAGCATTTTTTTTTTTACTAGACCAGCATTGGAAGGGTTAAACACAGAGGTTTAAAGTTCCATGGAGAGATATGCAGAAGTTCAGATAGATACATTTATCTAAATAGAATGTAACAAGTGATACATGTTACACACTCTTTGGCTGTCCTCCAGCTCCTTCTCAGTCAGAGAGAGTGAGTAACATTCCACACTTAGATACATTTATGTAAACAAAATGTATCTATGTAAGCTTCGGATGCTTCTAAGTTCTGTATAGGAACTTTGAAGCTCTGTGTAACCCTTCCAATGCTGGTCTAGTAAAAAAAAAATGCTGGTTGCATATAATATACTGTAAATAATGTTTTAGAGCAAAGTTGAAATGCAGGGTTATATTCCGCTTTAAATAATGTCAGAAACGCCTGATCTGCCGCATGCTTGTCTATGACTGAAAGTGCAAGGATCAGCAGGACAGCCAGGCATCTGGTATTGCTTAAAAGGAAATAAATATGGCAGCCTCCATATCCCTCTCACCTTGGGTTCACTTTAAAGTGTAACTAAGATTTTTGAAAGTAAAGGTTTTATACATACCTGGGGCTTCCTTCAGCCCCCTTCACCTGATCGCTCCCTCCCCTCGGCCAGTTGGTGCAGGTTTAGTGCGGCTGAGAGCGTTCTGCAATTGCACAGTAGTACTGTGCAGGCGCAGAACGCTCCCGGCAGGGCGCGGGCTGCCGGGCTACGCATGCACAGTAAGAACTGGCTTTGAAGTTATCAGGAGCCATAGCGGGAGGAGGCGGAGGACAGCGGCGAGGGACACATCAGGCAGAAGGGGGCTGGAGGAAGGAACCTCTTTTTACCTTTGTTTTTAACAAATCTTCAGTTCCGCTTTAAAGCTGAATTATTGCAGATACCTTCTCTTTTAAAGGGGAACTGAAGAGAGAGGTATATGGAGGCTGTCATGTTTATTTCCTTTTAATCAATACTAGTTGCCTGGCAGCCCTGCTGGTCTATTTCTCTGCAGTAGTATCTGTTTAAAACCAGAAACAAGCATGCAGCTAGTCTTGTCAGATCAGACTTATAAGTCTGAACCACTGAAACACCTGATCTGCTGCATGCTTGTTCAGGGGCTATGGCTAATAGCATTAGAGGCAGAGGATCAGCAGGGCTGCCAGGCAACTGGTATTGTCTAAAAGGAAATAAACATGACCGCCTCCATATACCTCTCTCTTCAGTTCCCCTTTAACCTGCTGAGCGGTCTGGACGAGCTCAGCTCGTCCAACACCGCCGGAGGCTGCCGCTCAGGCCCTGCTGGGCCGATTTTAATGAAATAAAAAGCAGCACACGCAGCCGGCACTTTGCCAGTCGCGTGTGCTACCTGATCGCCGCTGCAGCGCGGCGATCCGCCGCGTGCAGCGGCGAAAGAGGGTCCCCCCAGCCGCCCGAGCCCAGCGTAGCCGGAACAAACAGTTCCGGCCAGCGCTAAGGGCTGGATCGGAGGCGGCTGACGTCAGGACGGCGGCTGACGTCCATGACGTCACTCCGCTCGTCGCCATGGCGACGAGGTAAGCGAAACACGGAAGGCCGCTTATTGCGGCCTTCCGTGTTGCGGCCTTCCGTGTTACTTCTGGCCGCCGGAGGCGATCGGAAGAACGCTTCCGGAGCGCCCTCTAGTGGGCTTTCATGCAGCCAACTTTCAGTTGGCTGCATGAAATAGTTGTTTTTTGTATTTAAAAAAAACCCTCCCGCAGCCGCCCTGGTGATTTTATCAGAACGCCAGGGTGGTTAAGAAGGCAAATTATACTTGGTGCTGCTTTTTAGTAGGAGGACTTGTTCAGTCTGTTAGCAGCCTATACTTTCCTAGTGGTTCTGGATCTGTCTGGGTATACTTCAAAACATTTAGGGCTCGTTTCCACTATCGCGAATCTGCATGCGTCCAACGCATGCAGATTCGCACATGTAATGCAAGTGAATGGACCTGTTTCCACTGTAGCGTTTGCGTGGTGCGTTTTTATGAGCGGTGAAAAAACGCACAAAAGAGCCAACGAATTCGCCTGCTAGTGGAATGCATGCGAATCGCCGCTAATGTATTTAATAGGGAAATCGCATGCGTTTTTTTTACGCGTTATTTTACGCGATTACGCATGCGATTCCGCATAGGAACCAATGTAAATTAACACAGGCAGTGACATGGTTAAAAACGCACATAGCCTAACCTATGCGAAATCGCATGCGTAATCGTGTAAAATAACGCACCTGCATGCGATTTCTTCTGCGGTGGAATCCCGGCGATTCCGCACCGCTACAGTGGAAACAAGCCCTTACAGTGGTGTGAAAAACTATTTGCCTCCTTCCTGATTTCTTATTCTTTTGCATTTTTGTCACACTTAAATGTTTCTGCTCATCAAAAAACGTTAACTATTAGTCAAAGATAACATAATTGAACACAAAATGCAGTTTTAAATGATGGTTTTTATTATTTAGTGAGAAAAATAACTCAAAACCTACATGGCCCTGTGTGAAAAAGAAATTGCCCCCTGAACCTAATAACTGGTTGGGCCACCCTTAGCAGCAATAACTGCAATCAAGCGTTTGCGATAACTTGCAACGAGTCTTTTACAGCGCTCTGGAGGAATTTTGGCCCACTCATCTGTGCAGAATTGTTGTAATTCAGCTTTATTTGAGGGTTTTCTAGCATGAACCGCCTTTTTAAAGTCATGCCACAACAGCTCAATAGGATTCAGGTTATGACTTTGACTAGGCCACTCCAAAGTCTTCATTTTGTTTTTCTTCAGCCATTCAAAGGTGGATTTGCTGGTGTGTTTTGGGTCATTGTCCTGCTGCAGCACCCAAGATCGCTTCAGCTTGAGTTGACGAACAGATGGCCGGACATTCTCCTTCAGGATTTTTTGGTAGACAGTAGAATTCATGGTTCCATCTATCACAGCAAGCCTTCCAGGTCCTGAAGCAGCAAAACAACCCCAGACCATCACACTACCACCACCATATTTTACTGTTGGTATGATGTTCTTTTGCTGAAATGCTGTGTTACTTCTACGCCAGATGTAACGGGACATGCACCTTCCAAAAAGTTCAACTTTTGTCTCGTCGGTCCACAACGTATTTTCCCAAAAGTCTTGCCAATCATTGAGATGTTTTTTTAGCAAAATTGAGACAAGCCTTAATGTTCTTTTTGCTTAAAAGTGGTTTACGCCTTGGATATCTGCCATGCAGACCGTTTTTGCCCAGTCTCTTTCTTATGGTGGAGTCATGAACAATGACCTTAATTGAGGCAAGTGAGGCCTGCAGTTCTTTAGATGTTGTCCTGGGGTCTTCTGTGGCCTCTCGGATGAGTTTTCTCTGCGCTCTTGGGGTAATTTTGGTCGGCCGGCCACTCCTGGGAAGGTTCATTACTGTTCCATGTTTTTGCCATTTGTGGATAATGGCTCTCACTGTGGTTCGCTGGAGTCCCAAAGCTTTAGAAATGGCTTTATAACCTTTACCAGACTGATAGATCTCAATTACAGTACTTTGTTCTCATTTGTTCCTGAATTTCTTTGGATCTTGGCATGATGTCTAGCTTTTGAGGTGCTTTTGGTCTACTTCTGTGTGTCAGATAGCTCCTATTTAAGTGATTTCTTGATTGAAACAGGTGTGGCAGTAATCAGGCCTGAGGGTGACTACAGAAATTGAACTCAGGTGTGATAAACCACAGTTAAGTTATTTTTTAACAAGGGGGGGCAATCACTTTTTCACACAGGGCCATGTAGATTTTGAGTTTTTTCTTCTCACTAAATAATAAAAACCATCATTTAAAACTGCATTTTGTGTTCAATTATGTTATCTTTGACTAATAGTTAACGGTTTTTGATGAGCAGAAACATTTAAGTGTGACAAACATGCAAAAGAATAAGAAATCAGGAAGGGGGCAAATAGTTTTTCACACCACTGTATGTCACAAACTAGCATTTGTCAAAGTTTTCTGTTTCTTCCACATTATACATCCCGTGTAGTGACATGTACAGCTTGCTTGCTCTCCTTACTACAGGCAAAACAAAAACTTGGTAGAACTTTTTGACAGTTTATTAAACTTTGTTTTGATCAGATCCTTTCCGGCCCAAACCCCCGAGTCGCAAGTCTCAGACAGACCTGAAGAAGACGCGCTTGAAGCTCTCCCTGCAGGAGAAACTGTTCAGCTACTACAAGAAGCACGTGGCCATCCCTCCCGGCGAGCAGAGCTGTGCCAAGCAAGCCGCCATAGACATCTGCGCTGAACTGCGCAACTTTATTCACAACAAGTTCCCTGACATGCCTCTGAAGGACATGCACCTGAGCGGGAGCCTCTATGATGATCTACAGGTAACAGTCTATTGGATGTTGGATCACCATTACACACCTACAGATACTGGTGTACCTCTGCACAGTGCTACGGATATTATGGGTACCTCTGTGTGGGGATACGGTTACTGGGGTACCTCTGTGTGGGGATACGGTTACTGGGGTACCTCTGTGTTGGGCTACGGATACTGGGGTACCTCTGTGCGGTGCTACGGCTACTGGGGTACCTCTGTGGTGGACTACGGATACTGGGGTACCTCTGTGCGGTGCTACGGTTACTGGGGTGCCTCTGTGCGGTGCTACGGATACTGGGGTGCCTCTGCACGGGGCTACGGTTACTGGGGTGCCTCTGCGCGGTTCTACGGTTACTGGGGTGCCTCTGCGCGGGGCTACGGTTACTGGGGTGCTTCTGCGCGGGGCTGCGGTTACTGGGGTGCCTCTGCGCGGGGCTGCGGTTACTGGGGTGCCTCTGCGCGGGGCTGCGGTTACTGGGGTGCCTCTGCGCGGGGCTGCGGTTACTGGGGTGCCTCTGCGCGGGGCTGCGGTTACTGGGGTGCCTCTGCGCGGGGCTGCGGTTACTGGGGTGCCTCTGCGCGGGGCTGCGGTTACTGGGGTGCCTCTGCGCGGGGCTGCGGTTACTGGGGTGCCTCTGCGCGGGGCTGCGGTTACTGGGGTGCCTCTGCGCGGGGCTGCGGTTACCGGGGTGCCTCTGCGCGGGGCTGCGGTTACCGGGGTGCCTCTGCGCGGGGCTGCGGTTACCGGGGTGCCTCTGCGCGGGGCTGCGGTTACCGGGGTGCCTCTGCGCGGGGCTGCGGTTACCGGGGTGCCTCTGCGCGGGGCTGCGGTTACCGGGGTGCCTCTGCGCGGGGCTGCGGTTACCGGGGGCCTCTGCGCGGGGCTGCGGTTACCGGGGCGCCTCTGCGCGGGGCTGCGGTTACCGGGGCGCCTCTGCGCGGGGCTGCGGTTACCGGGGCGCCTCTGCGCGGGGCTGCGGTTACCGGGGCGCCTCTGCGCGGGGCTGCGGTTACCGGGGCGCCTCTGCGCGGGGCTGCGGTTACCGGGGCGCCTCTGCGCGGAGCTGCGGTTACCGGGGCGCCTCTGCGCGGGGCTGCGGTTACCGGGGCGCCTCGGCGCGATGTAGGTGCCTGTGCAAGAGAATGTATTCTTTTGTACCATGACCCTGGCTTTTAAGTTATCTGTAGGGATAGCTGTGGTTCCTGGATGACTGATTTCTGTGAATGCATTTGTATGAACATTTGCAAATGTGAATGTCTAAAGGGTTAACACTCTGCTTCTCAGATACATATCCCTGTCCTTTTTTTCCTGCTTCCAAGCACATCACCTTTAGGCCTCTTGCACACTGCAAGCGATTCAGATTCCGCTTTTTAATCGGTTTTTACTTCCGATTCAGATTTGCAGTTTGCTTCCTGCACGCTGCAAATCGGAATCTGAATCGGATGTAAAATCTGATTAAAAAGCGGAATCTGAATCGCTTGCAGTGTGCAAGAGGCCTTAAAGCGGACCTGAACTCAGAACTTCCTCTCTGCTCTAAAAGATATGCAACAGCAAACAGCATAACATTTAAAGGGAACCTTAACTGAGAGGGATATGGATGTTTCCCTTTAAACAATACCAGTTGCTGGCAGTCCTGCTGATCTCTTTGGCTGCAGTAGTGACTGAATCACACACCTGAAACAAGCATGCAGCTAATCCAGTCTGACTTCAGTCAGAGCACCTGATCTGCATGCTTGTTCAGGGGCTGTGGCTGAAAGTAATCCAAATCCATATCCTTCTCAGCTTAGGTTCCCTGTATTGAGAACGATATGGAGGCTGCCATATTTATTTCCTTTTAAGCAATGCCAGTTGCCTGGCTGTCCTGCTGATCCTCTTCCGCCAATACTTTCAGCCATAGCCCCTGAACAAGCATGCAGCAGATCAGGTGTTTCTGACATTGTCAGATATGACCAGATTAGCTGCATGCTTGTTTCTGGTATGATTCAGACACTACTGCAACCAAATAGATCAGCAGGGCTTCCAGGCTACTGCTATTGTTTAAAAGTAAGTAAATATGGTAGCCTCCATATCCCTCTCACTTCAGTAAAGCTTGTATGGTACCGTTCAGATGTGAATTTAGTATTAGTTGGGCTCTAGTGGTAGTGCAACCTTTCATATTAACCACTTGAGGACCACAGTGCTAAACCCCCCTAAAGACCAGGCCTTTTTTTTTTTTTTTTTACTAAAATGGCCACTGCAGCTTTAAGGCCAAGCTGCAGGGCTGCACAACTCGGCACACCAACCAACAGGGCTCTCTGTTGGTGGGGTCTGATCGCTCCCTAGTTGTGTTTTTTTTTTTGTAAATATTTTTCCCTTTATTTATGTACACCCCGCCAGCCAATCCCTGTGATCAGCTGTCATTGTCATTTTTTTTCCCCCCCAATGAGGGCCCTTTTCCACTAGCGGCGTTTGCGATGCTGAATCGCAAAATCACAAACTGCTAGTGATTTTGAAATCGCTACGGTTTGCTTTTTAACATAGGAATCGCGGTAGGTAATTTCCACTACCGCGATTCGTTTTTGACTCAAACGCGATCGCACCGCGGAGCGATCTTTGCCGCGATTTTGCTATGCAGTGCATTGCATAGCAAAATTGTGAACGCAATCGCCGGGAAGTTTCCTGCACTTGCGATTCAGCAATCGCTAGCATTTAGCGCGAACGCTAGCGGAAAAGGGCTCAGCCAGCTTATCACAGTGATCGGCTGTGTCCCCAGTACAGCGCTGCTGTAGATCCCAGCGCTGTACTATGTAAATAGACTGCATCGCCGTCTACCAGTCTCCCGAGCTGAAGGTGGGGCGGAGCTCCGCCCCCCAAGCAGGAGAGGTGCGCGCAGCCTCCTGCAGTAGCCGGCCCCAGGACTTGACGCCAATTGGTGTTAGGCGCTCCTGGGGCTGCTGCTGTGGCCACGCCCATTGTCGTTAGGAGGTAGTTAAACTAAAAATAGATGCAAGCTAACTTGTATTTTCTTAATTGACATGTATGTTCCTTTCTCCATATTCCAGGTAGTGAAAGCGGATCACATTCAGCTAATGGTTCCTCTCTTGATAGAAAACAATTTATGGTCATGTGTTCCTGGAGAAGAGACCATTTTGAACTTGCCAGGATTTTGCCTGCTGCGTAGAGAAAACGTTGAGTACTTTCCTCGCGGGACTAGTTACTGGGACCGGTGTGTGGTAGGCGGCTACCTATGTCCGAAGGCGGTGGTAGCCACATTTGAGAAGGTAGTAGCCGGTTCTATTAACTGGCCCGCCATCGGCAGCATGTTGGGTTACGTGATCCGACCGGTCGTGCCGTGCGAAAGCCTTATTCTCGAGGTCCAGTATGACGACGAGCAAAGGCTCTTCATTGACTTCCTTCCATTAGTGGTGCTCGGGGAACGCATGGCAGTGGCCAAATCCCACCGACTGCCTAGATACGGCAACATGTGGCGCCTGAGTCTACGAGGACCAGAAACTGCCACGTTGATCGGCCGGGATCAGCAGGATTCAGGATGCCGATGCCTCTGTCTGAAAGTCCTGAAGGCCATTTGTCGTTACAATCCTCCCCTCTCTCATCTGACCGCTTCCCACCTCACCAACATACTGCTTCATATATCTGAGAAGGAGAACGACTGGTCACAGGGGTCCTTAGCCGACCGTTTCCTTCAGTCTCTCCGAGAGACCGTTGGCTTCCTCGAGAGTGGAGAGTTGCCTTCAGCTTTGGATCCCAAGGTGAATTTGTTTTCAGAACTCTCGGCAGAGGAGGTGGACGAGATGGGCTATTTTCTGTATTGCTCCTTGTCGGAGCCAGACGTGCTCCTGAGGACAGAAGAATGACCATGTGTGGTGGAAGTGTGGTGAGAATGGGAGGGAGGGAGTCAACCTTACCGAGTCACGAGGGTGATGAACTCTGAAAAACCATCCATCCAACCATGCAGTCCAGCTAACCATACTGTTACTAGACAATGCCAAAACACATGAATTGCCTACGGATACTGAGTCAGTAACTATTCAGCCTCTCACAGCCGCTCTCAGGAAAAGAACGTCCACGTAGAAGAGTTGAGTTATAGCGTCACATTTTCTTTTGTATACATTTTTATTTCAAAGTGAATGGGAACCGCATTTAAAAAAAAATGAAGCAAATACTTACCTAAGGAGAGGGAAGGCTCTGGGTTGTATAGAGCCTTCCGTCTCCCCTCTAGGTGCTCTATCCTGTGCTGGCTCCCCCCCCCCGTTTCAATCCCCCGCCGAAAGGGTATTTGGAAGTCTTCGGAAGCCGTGTCCTCCTGAAGACGTGCGGCTCCATACTGCACAGGCGTGAGCGTGCAAGAGAGCGTGCTTGTGCAGGCGCAGTACAGGGCCGCCCTTCTTCAGGAGCACTCGGGCTCCCTGAAGACTTCTGAAGCCTCCTTCGGCCGGGTAAAGCAGTATTTGACTAATTTAGTCAAATCATCAAGTACTGCTACCGGGCGAGCCAACACTGGAACGAGGGGACCAGGAGAGGAGCCGGAAGGCTCTATAGGACCCAGAGCCTTCCCTCTCCTTGGGTAAGTATCTGTCTCATTTTTTTAAATGCAGTTCCCATTCACTTTAAAGACCTAAAGCCTTTATCAGCATTAACTTTTCTATTTAGATGACCAACCAGATTGATTGCTCGATGAAATCAGAGAACCTGTTTTAAATCTCGTAATAGTTTTTGCAGTCTCTTCAAATAATTTCAGGTTGTTTTTTTTAATCCATGTCATCACTTCACAGTCCAGTATTGCCAACTATAGACTAGGGATGGTCAGTGAGACTCAAATCATTTCCAGTTAATGCAGCATTATGCACATTTTGTATGTAAACTTCTGCAGCTTGAAAATGGACCAATCAAATTCTACCTCACCCTACAAGACTTGATTGGTTCGTTTTCAAGCTGCATCAATTTGCATACAAAAAATGCATAACGCTGCATCAGTTCGAAATTATTTGCATTGTACATCATGCAGACAACTGGAAAGCCTGGTACACACGAGGGGGTCCGAAACCAACTTTCCTTATCATCCACATTATTGATTGGAAGTGTCTTCCCCCCCCCCCCCCCCCCCCCCCCGCCTTCCTCCTGCTTTTTTTCTGTGCCCAGCAAGGTCTGGTTTGCACAAACACTTGGCATGTTATGTGCATGACCGGTCCGTACTTGCTGTTATTTTTTATTTTTCCCTGCTTGGAAAACCAGTAGTAGCATTCACTCACAATTAAAGGACACCCGAGGTGAAAATAAACTAATGAAATAAACAATTGTATCTATCCTCCTTCTCCTAAAATGAATTTTTAAGATATTCCACAGTTTTATTTTATATTTAAATCTACTTTTTAAGTTTTTACTGTTTTATTGTTTTTGCTCAATGACACATTCGTTAAGGTATGCCAGAGCTAAAATATATGAACTATTGACCCTTTTTTATCTCTTTCTTATTTCTCTTTCTTCTTTTTTTTATCTCTTTATAATTTCTTATCAGTGAGGGTCACACTGTAGTCTGACTCAGGACTGAGTCAGTCCTTAAATACCTGATGTTTAACTCTTTCAGTCAGAGAAAGGAAAAAAAAGGAACACAGCCTAGTTATTTGTGTGCTAGGCACTGTACATACATGTCTATCTCATCATGTCACATGTCAGTTCAGGTATCCTTTAAAGGATCACTGCTGTGAACATTTGTAAACTTTACAATACATGTGTATTAGTTGTGCATATGTTTGTAAAAGGCACTATAAATTATCTTTTCCTTTGTTCCTGTCACTTGCAGTAGGCAGTGGAAATGTGACAAATCTGACAAGACTTGGACTAATCCATCTCCTCAGAAGGCATTCTCAGGAGTTGCTTTGTTTTCAAAAGCATTCCCTGGATGGCAGTGGCACGCTCCAATTCCAGAATAGCGCGTACAGGAGGCGGCTGTCTTTGCAGTACCCTTGTAAAGGTCCTTCCCAAGAACTACATTTGAAAAGAATAGACAATACTGAGAATCCCCCATGAAGAGAGAGAGCAGTCCAAATCCTGTCAGATTTTTACTAGCTACATAGGAAAAATACATTTGTAGGGCATTTTGCTCTAGGACAAATGTACAACTAATACAAATTATGTTTACATTTTCACAATACTGAAGTTGTCCTCGTGTGTACCAGCCCCTAAGGGAGGAGCTCTGTAAAAGCAGCGCAGGAGATTTAGGCGCAGCCAGCACCACCATAGGCTGTAATAGGAACTACTGCTACAGCGGCACCGTCAGAAGACAGAGCACAAATTACGATAAAGATACTGTAATTCTTCCGCCAGCGCTAACTGGAAGCCGAATTACATCATTCCCACAATGCACACTGACTAGAGGGGAAATAGTGATTAACGCCACTGGGTCTTGTGCAGGAGCAGGGTGAGCCATTATCGGCTTTTCCGTGCGCCGAAGTCTCCTGGCGGCTTAATTACATGTATGCCTAAGGAAAGCCAATATTGTGCACGGTCACTACGGATTCTTCTGATCTCCGTCACAGAAACTGTTGTCGTTTTATCAGTTGAGATGGTTAACACCGTTTTCCTTGCTCCAGTGTGATCTGCAAAGTTTGTTCTCCAGCTGTTAAGGAACTACTAGTCCCACAATGCATTGCAGGAGTCTGACAGCCACAGTCATGATTCATAAAGGCAAATGCATTGTGGGACTTGTAGTTCCTTAAAGGGAACCAGAGACACCAGCAAAAAGAAGTTATACATACCTGGGACTTCCTCCAGCCCCATAAGCCTGGATCGCTCCCACGCCGCCGTCCTCAGCTTCCTGTATCAGCCAGTTCCAGGTCCAGTAGTTTCGGCCAGTCGGCGGCAGCACACGCGGCCAATTGTCCGCATCACAGAGGCTCCCGACATACCCTTACGTGTGCGGCTGCATACTGCGCAGCCGCACGCGTAAGGATATGGAGGGAGCCCCTGATCATGCGGACAATTGGCCACGTCCGCCGGAAGTGACGGGACCCGGTACCGGCCGATCCAGGAAGCGGAGGATGGCGGCGTGGGAGCGATCCAGGCTTATGGGGCTGGAAGAAGCCCCAGGTATGTATGAAATCTTTTTTCTTTTTCTCTGGTTCCCTTTAACAGTTTGCGAGCCAAGTTTTCAGATCACTGCATCTGGTGTGTATCCATCAGCTTGTAGGTAGCAGATAATTACTGTTTTAGTAAAGCATTCAGCCTGAAAAGAATGTTTACATTAGAAGAAGAGTCCAGTCAGTTTTTTACCACTTTTTTTTTTCTCCCATGTCAGGATATTTTAAATGAATTATAAAAAGTGGAAAAACGTAATCCAGCGCTGAGCTCTGCAACACTTAAAGCACACCTGAAGCGAAAAAAATCTTATAGAATGAATTTTATGTGTTCAAGTTCAGAAATCCATTGTGAAGCTGCGTTTCCCTGCAGCTGTGCACCTATTTATACAGGCTTAAGACCTCTCCACCCTATTGTTACCTGTTGTTCGAGATGAGCTCTTAAGATGGCCACACATCTGGCGATTTTGCAGCCGATCGACCATCCGATTCGATAATTATCAAATTCAATGAAAATCCAATGCAGCGACAAGCATGCCTGATCGACTATTCCATGTACTATATTAATCAAACATGCTCATAAATCTCTGGCCGATGTGGTCAATCAGGTGTGCGACCGTTATAGCGTGAGATATAGCAATAAATGCAACTGAGGCCCCTTCCCCCCCCCCCCCCCCCCCCACAACTGGTAATGTGCTCCCCCCTTCACTCGTGGCCCGCTTGATGTCATATGCACCGGCAGCATGTGGGGTGTGTTTGTGGAAGCAGCTGGATATCAGCAGCGGATGGCCAGACTGGCGAGGTATTTTAATGGAAGGGGGGGGGGGGGCAGCAGTGAGGCGGCGTCACGAGGCTGAATCGTGACGCACGAGAGAAATGGATCCCCGGGAGACTTGGGAGCAGGATACAGCCGGTATTCGTCTCACCCTGATCCTGCACAAGTCCCGGCAGTGGTAATTACTATTCCCCCTCCAGGTCCACGTGGGTGGTGCGAAATGATGTAATTCTGCTTCCAGCTATCACTGGCGGTCGAGTTAGTGTTTTAAAAGTAACTTCAGCTCTGACGGCACCGAAGTTACTCAATATCCGCCGCTATACCCATAATTCCTATTACGGTCTATGGTGGCGCCGGCTGCGCCCAAATCTGCGCTGGATTTGACGTGATCGCGATTCCTGGAAGATTTCATGCTGAAATTGATCGGGAAACGGTCTGCGGTGTATGGGCAGCTGACAGATATCTCTCTGATCAGATTCGATCAGAGAGAGATTTGTCTCATGGTCAAATCTGCCCATCATAACTACATGTATGGCTCCATTTAGCATTCCCCTGCCACGGTCCACATGTGTAAAGATTTAGGTTGTGATAGGGAGAATGCGGAACGAGATTCTGAATCAGAACTCAACACTAAAACATACACCACAACAATTGATGGTCAGTGAGATGCTAAAATTTCCAAGTTAGTGCATGCGATTGGTCCATTTCTAAACTGCGTAATTTTGCATAACAGTTTGCATCAATCCATGCAACATGCCACTCGCAGCAGTTTTCAGGCAGTATTTTGCCATCTTTGCCTACTAGACTTCACCTTCCATCATAGTTTGACTCAAGATATTTTGTTTATAGGACATAAAACAGTTCATGCAGCGGAATCCATTCTCCGAGGTGTTGTGTATGAAGTCATCGTGTAGTTTATGCAGTGCTGAGCTTTGTGTCAGTTTGAGAAGAAGTAACACGACGCAGCAGACAAGCAGCTTGTAAACCTCTGCAGCGTAGTAGAGTGTGTCGTGTTCATCTGAATCACATGCTGGCACGACAGTTACTGGTAATGTTATGTTTGTGCCGTTGTTGACTCTGACTCACTTACGCCTACTTCAGTGTGTCATGACTACTCTCTGCTGCCTACACACGCCGCCTGCATTCTGGCAGCTGGATGGTTGGCAAAGATTTTTATGTTTCCAAAATTGTCTACATTGTTTCTAGACATTGGTATGCAATGATTATTTCTTGGTGCTGTTAAGTTATATGTGTAAACATGTCACTTGGCGGCTGGTACAGGCTGGCTGTCTGCTCTTTGTGAACTTTGCCAGCACGAGTGTTTAACCGAATATTGAGACAGCTGCTATTTACAGTAACTACAGAGGGTTTTCCTCTTAATGGACACCTGAAGTGAGAAGGATATGAAAGCTGCCATATTTATTTCCTTTTAAAAAATACCAGTTGCCTGGCAGTCCTGCTGATCTCTTTGAAACAAGTATACAGCTAATCCAGTCAGATTTTTGTCAGAAATATCTGACCTGCTTGCTTGTTCAGAGTCTATGGCTAAAAGTATTAGAGGCAGAGGGAGCAGCAGGACAGCCAGGCAATGTGTATTGTTTAAAGGATACACTGAACATAAAAATATGCATTACTGAAGTTACATGGGGCTTCCTCCAGCCCCCATAGTCTGCAAGGTCCCTTGGCTTCTTCTGGGACCCTCCCTTGTCCCTCTGGCAGCTCCGTTACCTGCACGACCTGGCTGGGTGTCCTGTGCATGTGTGGTCTATCCACACGCCCATCTTGAACGCACTCTAGTCGCTGTGAGCGTTCTGCACATGCGTGGTTGTGGAATGATCCACGCATGTGCAGAGCGCGCATGGCAACTGACGTGAGCATTCTGCACATGCGCTGTTAAATGTCAGCCTCCATGTCGCTCTCAGGTCAGGTGTGCACTACAGAGATGTCAGTCGGGTTGAGAGATACTGAATCCTTCTTGCTTGCATCATAATCATCAGGAAGTACATTTGATAGGCACAAATTCCAAACCATAGATTGTACAATTTGCTAGGGATAATCAAAGAGCTGCAAATCCCAGTTGAAGCAGCATTGTGCTACGTCTGCATGCAACAACACCACCACATAACATTTATAAAGCGCTTTTCTCCCGTAGGACTCAAAGCGCATAAGCTTTTCTCAGACCAATAATTGGTTGACTGGTAAATTTTGGTGCAGAGGAAGAACGCTTCAGTTCAGAAATGCCAGGCTAAAAAGGTGGCTTTTTAGTCTGGATTTGAGTAACTCCAGGGATGGAGCTGTCTTTACTGGGTGTGGTAGGGAGTTCCAAAGGGTAGGTGCAGCATGACAGAAAGCTCTGGCTCCAAAGCTTTTGAGGTGCACTCTGGGAGTGACCAAGTTTATGGATCCTGCTGATCTGAGGTTGTGAGAGGTGTGGTGCAGCTTCAGCAAGTCCTTCATGTATCCAGGGCCCAGATTGTGCAGGGATTTGAATGTCAGCAGTCCAATCTTGAAGCGTATTCTCCATTCTACTGGTAGCCAGTGCAGTGAGCGAAGGATCGGTGTAATGTGACAGTGGCGAGGCTGGTTTGTTAGCAATCTGGCAGCAGTATTCTGCACTAATTGCAGGTGACGCAGGTCCTTTTTGGGGAGGCCAGCATAAAGGGCATTGCAGTAATCCAGCCGTGATGTGATGAAGGCGTGGACTAGGGTTGGAAGATCCTCTGGGGGAATCAGATGTTTAATTTTTCAATACTCTTCAGGTGAAAGTAGGAAGATTTGACTACAACCGAGATTTGCTTTTCTAAAGCTCAATTCCCCATCACCAAGGTCGGAGCGGGTTGTCTGAATTCCCAATTCTGATTGGTGTTGATTTAGGATAGAGCTGTTTTGATGGCAAGCACTGGGATGCACGTTTATGTAGCTTGAAAATGGACCAATCGCATTTTACCTCCGCAGCATTTGATTGGTTCATGTTCAAGCTGAATACATTTACATACATTTGCATAATGCCCGCATCGACTCAAAATTATTTGCATCCCATTGACCATCCCTACCCTGTAGTTCTGTTTAGAGCAGTGATGGCTAACCTTGGCACTCCAGCTGTGACAAAACTACAAATCCCATCATGCCTCTACCTCCCTAAGTGTTGCTTAGAGCTGTCAGAGTATTGCAATGCCTCATGGGACTTGTAGTTCCACCACAGCTGGAGTGCCAAGGTTAGCCATCACTGGTTTAGAGCCATTTTTTTCTGTTACACTCCAGTAAAAAGAGGCATTCACTCATCTTCCCAGTCAGGCCAGCAGGTGGAGCACTGCTCAGACAGGACAACTTAATTTCATTTGTAACAATTAACACCTTCTTGATTTAAAAAAAAAAATCACTATATTATAAATAATAATTTTTAGTGCCAAACTTGATAAATAGACCAAAAATTAAAAAAAAAACAATCAATATACATTCCCTTAAAATAACAGCAATGGCTTTGTGTGATGGTACCGCGAGTGAATGAGCGAGATAAGGAAGCGGACAGGTGTATACTGGTATTAATCTCATCACCCCACATATGAAATGTCAATGTGTATTTAGCATATAATATCATTGTGCCGTAATACTGATTATTCCTCGTTCTGTACACAGATCATGCCTTCTTTCACCAGGATAACAAAGCAAGTCGTTATATCGTGCTGTGTTGTGTGTATGTGGAGCAGCCCGCACTATGGTCCAGTATGACCCAGCCTAGGGTTGCAGTCACTTTTCACTTTTTAAATAACTTCTCCATGCCGGATATGCCAGATTACTTATGCGCTTCCATTTTCTAGCCTGACAGAACATTCATAAGTAGCTCTGTATGTGAAAGAGAATATGTTCTGATAAGTGGCTTCTTATTCCAGTCTGTTCCTGATCATCCGTCATTGATCATCCCTAATCTATACATACTGATTTTAAAATGGAGAAACTGCCGGCAATGGACCTACACACTGAAAGAGGCCTTCAATAGAAATAAGCATTCTGATAGGTTGCTCCGGGAATCTTTACTACTGGTTGTCTGACTGTTCACCGTGTTATCGGGCCTGTCACAGCTGGTAATCCGGTCAACACAAAAACATTCTCTGCACACAACTCTTCTGGACCTGGCTTGGCGTATCCTGGCCTGCTTGTTTTTGAAGAACAAGCTTCTGTTTAAAGGACAACTGAAGCGAGAAGATTATGGAGGCTGCCATGTTTATTTCCTTTTAAACAATACCAGTTGCTTGGCAGCCCTGCTGGTCTGTTTGGCTTCAGAAGTGTCTAACACCAGAAACAAGCATGCAGCTAAACTGTCAGATCTGACAATAATGTCAGAAACACCTGAGCTACATATGCTTGTTCAGGGTCTATGGCTGAAAGTATTAGAGGCAGAGGATCAGCAGGGCAGCCAGGCAACTAGTATTGTTTAAAAGGAAATATACATGGCAGCCTCCATATACCTCTCCAATTGTCCTTTAAAGTGAAAAGAAACTTATGAGATAATACATTGTATGTATTGGTACCGCTAAGAAATTCAGTAGAACATTGGTAGCAAAAAAAGTATTTTCTTCCAGAACAGGAAGAGTTAAAAAAAAATTCAGTTATCTGTGCAAAAGTGCCTCTCTGAGCTATTCGTGTACAGTCGTGTTTTCTGAAGCACTAAGTCCTGGTTCACACTACCAGAGCTTTTTTTTTTTTTTAGCGCTCACGATTTGAAAAGCTCGTGCTTAGGCAGTGCTGTGGGGGATTTTTATAAAATCACATCGCTCCAGTGAGAACACACACACAGCATTACATTAGCAAGAGCTTTTACAATCACAAGCACTTAGAAACCGCTCTTAAACAGCCAAGAAACAGTGAGAGACAGCTTGAGATAAGGTTTGACTCCAAGAAGGTTCAAGGGGTCATTATTTCTGGTTTGTTTTATAGCTTAAAACACAGTGTGTTTTTTAAAACTGCAACTGTGACAGTATGATGCAATGTTATATAAAAAAGCAAGCTATATAACTGAAAATAAAAATATGAAACTACTTTTCTTTGCTACTAATGTTCTGTTCATTATTTGCCTATACATACAATTCATTCTTTTTTTCTTTTCTTTTTTTTACTTCAACTTTGCTTTAATGTAATTTTTTGTTTGTTTTTGTTGTTTTTAAGAACACCTAGTGCTTCCATGCATTCAGCAGATTTCATTCTTGTCTGATGCTTTTTTTTTTTTTGACAAAATATCAAAACTGGGCAAGGACAGTCATGGTTCTAATGAAATGAATGAAGAATAATGTTACCAAATTTTCCCTTTCGTGTTATAGTCCATCACTGTGATAACAAGGGTATCAGTTGTAAGCTGGGAACAATGTGACCTCAATCTCTTCGGTCTCCTGCATTGAGCATTAGGCAGACGTTTTATTGTGGAGGATGCGGGCATCACGTGAGGTTGATGGTGCTCCCCCGTCTATCTTACTCGGTATTGGAATATTTATCCGTGTAATGGAATGTGAGGAGGTAATGGTGCATGTTTTATTTGATTTTCATGAGAGAGTGGGTTTCAGTATGCACTATAATCAATAAAGGACAATTTATTTAAAGTTCTGGCTGTGTCGTTTTTGTGAATCGTGTTGGTTTAGGTGGGAAGGAATCAACTTGATACTCTATTTTACCCGGAGTTACTGAGTACCCTCAAAGTGAACCAGAACTCCTAGGAGTGTGTGAGGTGCTACAAAGGACCAAAACGCCTCCTTACTAAAATGCTATGTAAAGCAGAAGTTTGACTTCTTAAAGGGAACCAGAGATGAACGATTCACACAAAATAAACTTATCAGTCGATAACTTGTAAAGAATAAATGCTCTACCTGATAATTTCGCCACTTTGGTGTGCCTTTTTGAGTGTTTATCTATTATTGCTCCAGGAAATATCCAATATGGCCGCCAGCTCATCTCCCTTCTGCTTCCAGGTTATAAGCTGTTCTGGATGCGCTGTCTAGGCTCTATGAGACTATAGACAAGCAGGGCTGCTGCAGCCTTTCATCTGTCTGCTTTCAACTTTATTATTCTGGTATGCTGTGTGGCTGCTTGTAGGAAGTGTCTCTCATAGAAATGCAACTGCATACAGTAGATAATGACTGGCTGCACAGTGCACACAGATACACTTGTGTGTGTCAGAGCCCCTCCCATGTTAACAGCTCTGAGTAGGAAATCTGAGCCAGGAGGAGGCATGCTTGGGCTTGAAAAGACTCCACAGAAGAGTGACTCAGCTGTAATGATTCCAGGTCAAACCTAGACTGAGCCAGTCGGAGGATTCTCATCACAGTTGATAACAGATAGATTAGACTGAGAAGAATGAAACTAAAAGCAGGGTAGGTGTTTACTGTCATGTTCCCACTGATAAATGTAATAAAATACATGAGTGCTTCGTCTCTGGTTCTCTTTAAAACAGCAGGTATTTGCAATTATTTAGGTTGGTGTGAGCATCTGAGGTGCCCCACAATGCATCACTGCTGAATATGCAAATCATCCCTTATTTGCATATTGTGGGGCACCACTGCTCACTCCAACCTGAGTAATCACAAATACCTTCTGTTTTATAGAGAACCTAAACTGAGCTTAAAGGGAACCAGAGACGCCGGCCATAGAAAAAGAAAAAAGAAGTTGTACATACCTGGGGCTTCCTCCAGCCCCATAAGCCTGGATCACTCCCACGCCGCCATCCTCCGCTTCCTGGATCCGCCGGTACCGGGTCCCGTCACTTCCGGCGGGCGCGGCCAATTGTCCGCATGATCAGGGGCTCTCTCCATATCCTTACGCGTGCGGCTGCGTAGTATGCAGCAGCACGCGTAAGGGTATGTCGGGGCCCCTGTGATGCGGACAATTGGCCGCGTGCTGACGCCGACTGGCCGAAACTACGGGACCCTGCTGTTTTAAAGAGAACCAGAGACGAAGCACTCATGTATTTTATTACATTTATCAGTGGGAACATGACAGTTTAACTTACCTGGGGCTTCGGCCAGCCCCCTGCAGCCGCCCTGTGCCCCTGAAACGATCTTCCGGTTCTCCACAGTGGCTCAGCTTAGATTTCGGTGACTCAGCCAAGTGGATGGCCACTGCGCCTACGTGGCCCTGGTTGAGTGCGTCCTCAATCGTGCTTCTGTTGCTGGGAGCGTGATCGAGGATGCTTGCAGCAGCCAACAACTGGCCCAGTAGCCAAAAAGGAAACTGAGCCGCAGCGGGTTCCACTGGAGGATCGTTCCGTGACAGCGCGGACACAGGGCGGCTGCAGGGGGCTGGTAGAAGCCCCAGGTAAAAAAAAAAAATGTAAGTTCAGGTTAGGTTCCCTTTAAGAAGGCACATTTCTGCTACATTTTGCCAACAATCTGTAAGCAGCAGGCCCCACTGTGTGTAGTTTCAGTGCAGGGCCCATGCCGATAGAATGCAGATATTGAAAAACCACATTACATACTTTATCGTACCACACTTGTGCTGACCATACGTTAAATGTTATCTGTACTTTGAACACCAGAGGGCGCAAGAGAATTAAAGAAAACCTTGTATCTCCTATTGCATTAAAATGTGTTGAAATAAGTAGCAGAAGTTCTTGTATTACTACAGAGCACTTCTACACCAGAAAACATAGAAACTCTTTCCAGTGAACAAAAACGAAAAATGAGTCCCCGGATGTGGTTTAGTCCACACTTCTTAGCAGAAATCGCTTCCAGTAATCGTGCAATATGATAGATAGAATCTAACAAGGATATACATTTAAAGAGAAACAGTGACCAAAAATTGAACTTGATCCCAATCAGTAGCTGATACCACCTTTCCCATGAGAAATCTTTACCTTTTCACAAACGGATCATCAGGGGGCGCTGTATGGCTGATATTGTGGTGAAATCCCTCCCACAGTGTGATGTGGGAGCCTTGTTGCATTGTGGGAAATAACAGCTGTTTCCAACTGCCACAAAAAAAAAGCAGCATCTCCTTCCAGTGACATCACTTGCAACACAGCAAAGATCCTTCTATTACTTACAGATTAAACATATTTCATATTTTTCTGTTTTTATGATAACATTTTAACCTAGACTTCGTAGATTGTGAAATCAGATTGTAACATATATTCTATCTTGTTTTGTCTGCCTGAAAATGCTACACAGGCACGAGTGTGCGCAGCGGCAGAGATTGACCGAATCTGCGGGTCTCTCAAGTGTTCTGCAACAGCAGCGTGCAAAGAGGTTCTACATAAGAGAAACCGTAACCAAGAATTGAACTTCATCCCAATCAGTAGCTGATACCCCCTTTCCCATGAGAAATCTATTCCTTTTCTCAAACGGATCATCAGGGGGCGCTGTATGGCTGATATTGTGGTGAAACCCCTCCCACAGTGTGATGTCAGGACCATGGTGCTGACATCATACTGTGGGAGCCTTGTTGCATTGTGGGAAATAACAGCTGTTTCTAACTGCCAAAAAAGCAAGTAGCATCTCCTTCCAGTGACATCACCCGCCAGCAGTAAAAATGTCACCATGTGATAAATATCAGAATGTAAATCAAAGAGAGGAAAGATTTTACAATGGGCAAACACTGACTAAATCATTTATACATAATTATTGTAAAAATGAAGCATTACATTATTTTCACTGGAGTTCCTCTTTAAGCTATGTCATATTGCTGGAAAAGGTATGTGAACCTGAAACAATCATAAGGTCTAAAAATAACATACTTACCCAACAGGAAGGAAGCCTCTGGATCCTCCTGCAGACCACCGCCTCTTCCCAGGACCCTCCTGAAGATGGTGTCTGCGCTCCTCCTCGTGCACAAGCACAGCCATCCCTGCGCAGTAACACAGTGGCACTCATGTGACGGCAGCTCCGGCTCACTGCCAGCTGTGGCCAAGCTGCTGCTATCAGGATTTGTTTTCAAGGGGCTGCACGGTGGCATAGGGGTGAGCCTTGCAACGCTGTTCCGGGTTTGAATCCCAGCGGGGGGCACTATCTGCATGGAGTTTGTTTGTTCTCCCTGTCTGTGGGCTCTATTCATAAAACCTTACTGCAAGTTTTCCGCTCAAAACAGCAGATTTTCCCGTCCATTTAGCAAAGTCGGCATTCATAAAAGCTGTTCCCGCATGAAAATCTACAATCCCCCAGCAGAGCGAGAAATTTCCGCCTTCTCCAGTGTTTTTCTAGATTTATCTAGAAAAAAGTAACAAAATGGCCAATTATAAAGATTAGAGGAAGCGGTATGAGGACGGGAAATACCGCTTCCTCTGATTTTGCGGATTACATACAAGTGAATGGGACAGACCTCCCAGAGAGAGCAGTGCACGGAGGGACTCTGCCGGCTGAAGTGTTTCCGCATGCCTTCCGACAGCTTACCGCCAGCCTTCAGCGGGAGATCTCCGCTCTTGCATCGCAGCTTTCAAGATTTCTTTGAATGACCACCCAGAAGTGTAAAATACCGCTGCGGTATTTTCCCTCCAGGAGTTTTCTCGCAACAACTTTTTTATGAATAGAGCCATGTGTGGGTTTCCTCCGGGCACTCAGGTTTCCTCCCACATCCCAAAAACATACAGATAAGTTAATCGGCCTCCCCCTAAATAACATTGCCCTAGACTACATTTGAGTATAGTAGGGATTAGATTGTGAGCTCCTTTGAGGGACAGTTAGTGACCAGACTAAAGAGTTGGGCAATAGCCTCTGAGGCAGCGGCCTAGGGGGAATGCTGTAGGGCACGGGGGAAGCAGATGATCGCAGGCAGCGATATGCTAACTAAATTCTCCACTGAGACTGTACAGAATGATCATCTCAGACAAAGGTTATCTAGTGTTTATACAAGGCTTAAAGAGACTCTGTAACAAAATTTACATATTTACCTTTCCTGGCTCCAGCGAACTTTTTTTAGTTACAGGTTTTCTTTAATCTAATTTTATTTCAAGGATGTAATGTGTACTGAGATTTTCTGGTCTAGTCAAGTGCTCAGTAGTGACTGGCCTAAAATATACAATCTTTTGGAAACCTTATTTTATGCGAGTACAGATGGCCCGTTACTTACAATGACTTGTTAAGGTGCTCATACACTAACGCGATTTCCTGCCGATCACTGTGATCGAATCTAGTGTGAAATTGATCACGCAAATGCCGACCGATCGACTGATTTCCATCTGAAATCGATCGATTCCGTCGATCTGTCCAGGCGGAAAATTTTGCTAAATCGCCAGCAGGTTGGGAGCGCGTCACTAGCAGCGTTCGATGCGGCAACGACCGACGCAGCAATAATCTCACCTGTCCAGCTAGCGCAAGTCCCCGGGTCCCTGCTGCCTCTCACTTCTTCCAGCATCTTCTCTTCACTTCCTGTCCTGTCCTGTGAGAAAGCGAAGTTCAAACAGTAGAGGGCGCTGTACTGTTTTAACTTTCTGCTTGTGACAGGACGGGACAGGAAGTGAAGCGAAGATGAAGTACGCTGGAACAAATGAGAATGCAGGGACGCGGGGAATCCCGCCGGCGGACCGGTAATTGCGGCTGGCCAGGGGAGTAGGCGGCAGCTCTACAGGTTGTGAATTGATTTCATGCTGAAGTCGATTCAAAATCTACTTTCAGTGTATGGGCAGCCATTAGATCCCTCTCTGATCAAATTCGATGAGAGAGGGATCTATCTGTTGGTCGATCTGATGGCAATCGACCAGTGTATGGCAGCCTTTACACTTCTGAGAAACAAACAAACCCTTCCTCACTAAGCAATAAAAAGGCAGCTTAAAAAGAATCTGTAAGGAAAAAAAGAGCCCCCAGGCAGTGGCGGCGCCAGGGGGGTGCTTGGGGGTGCTCGAGCACCCCCTAGAATTGTCCAAGCACCCCCAAAGCACCCCCTGGAGTGAACTGACTTCAGGCGTCTAAAAGACGCCAAGTCAGTTCACACACCGGCAGCACGGAGCAGCAGGCAGGGCTACGGTAAGATGGCCGCCCGGAGCCCTGTTCTGCAGACTTCGGGCGGCCATTTTCCCGTAGCCCTGCTCTCTGCATGCAGGCAGGAAGTCTCGTCGTGACGTCGGGAAGGAAGAGGATCGTGGGCGCGCGGGCGCTGCGCGCCACAATGAGGTCGGGACTCGGGACGGGAGGTCGGGAAAGAAGGTCTTCTGGCTGTAGGTGAGTAAATGGGTTTTTCTTTTCTTTTTCAGGTGATGCGGATTGTGCATATTGGGGTCATATCTGCTACGGATTGTGCATATTGGGGTCATATCTGCCACGGATTGTGCATATTGGGGTCATATCTGCCACGGATTGTGCATATTGGGGTCATATCTGCCACGGATTGTGCATATTGGGGTCATATCTGCCACGGATTGTGCATATTGGGGTCATATCTGCTACGGATTGTGCATATTGGGGTCATATCTGCTACGGATTGTGCATATTGGGGCGATATCTGCTACCGATTGTGCATGTTGGGGTCATTTCTGCTACCGATTGTGCATATTGGGGTCATTTCTGCTACCGATTGTGCATATTGGGGTCATTTCTGCTACCGATTGTGCATATTGGGGTCATTTCTGCTACCGATTGTGCATATTGGGGTCATATCTGCTACCGATTGTGCATATTGGGGTCATATCTGCTACCGATTGTGCATATTGGGGTCATATCTGCTACCGATTGTGCATATTGGGGTCATATCTGCTACCGATTGTGCATATTGGGGTCATATCTGCTACCGATTGTGCATATTGGGGTCATATCTGCTACCGATTGTGCATATTGGGGTCATATCTGCTACCGATTGTGCATATTGGGGTCATATCTGCTACCGATTGTGCATATTGGGGCCATATCTGCTACCGATTGTGCATATTGGGACCATATCTGCCACCGATTGTGCATATTGGGACCATATCTGCCACCGATTGTGCATATTGGGACCATATCTGCCACCGATTGTGCATATTGGGACCATATCTGCCACCGATTGTGCATATTGGGACCATATCTGCCACCGATTGTGCATATTGGGACCATATCTGCCACCGATTGTGCATATTGGGACCATATCTGCCACCGATTGTGCATATTGGGACCATATCTGCCACCGATTGTGCATATTGGGACCATATCTGCCACCGATTGTGCATATTGGGACCATATCTGCCACCGATTGTGCATATTGGGACCATATCTGCCACCGATTGTGCATATTGGGACCATATCTGCCACCGATTGTGCATATTGGGACCATATCTGCTACCGATTGTGCATATTGGGACCATATCTGCTACCGATTGTGCATATTGGGACCATATCTGCTACCGATTGTGCATATTGGGGCCATATCTGATAACGATTGTGCATATTGGGGCCATATCTGATAACGATTGTGCATATTGGGGTCATATCTGCTAACGATTGTGCATATTGGGGTCATATCTGCTACCGATTGTGCATATTGGGGCTATATCTGATAACGATTGTGCATATTGGGGCCATATCTGATAACGATTGTGCATATTGGGGCCATATCTGATAACGATTGTGCATATTGGGGCCATATCTGATAACGATTGTGCATATTGGGGTCATTGGACGTGTTTTTTGTTAAAATCTGCTCACATTACGTGTATTTTCTTGAGAAAACCTGCACAATTATGTGAATTTTCTGGGAAAAGGGTCACCAAAACTTGGGCCCTCTGTCTTTGCGTTGCACTTTTAAAGGGAACCCGAGGTGAGAATAATATTGAGGCTGCCATATTTATCTCCCTTTAAGCAATACCAGTTGCCTGGCTGCCGTGCTGGTCCTCTGCCTCTTATTCTTTCAACCATAGACCCTGAACAAGCATGCAGCAGGTCAGGGGTTTCTGACAATATTGTCAGAACTGACAAGATTAGCTGCATGGCTTGTTTCTGGTGTAATTCAGTTCACTACTACAGCCAAATAGATCAGCAGGGCTGCCAGGCAACTAGTATTGTTTAAAAGGAAATAAATATGGCAGCCACCATATCACTCTCACCCTGGGTTCACTTTAAATTACAGTTAGCCCCGCCCTCATCCGGTCATGACCACGCCCATTTTTTCGCCGCGGCGCGCTTCGCGCGCCGCAGGTTGTGGCCACACCCATTTTTGGCGCGGCGCGCTTCGCGCGCCGCAGGTCGTCAGCTCCCCCGGAAATTGGTCCAGCACCTGCATAGCACCCCCTAAAAAAATTTCCTGGAGCCGCCACTGCCCCCAGGGGACACTTACCTTGGGAGGGGGAAGGCTCTGGATCCTAATCAGGCTTTCCCCGTCCTCTACAGCCTCCGGGATCCAGCACTGGCAGGCAGCCCCTCGAACAGCGTTCAGCAATATTTACCTATCCACGCCCCTGCGCAGCCGCAGTACAAGCTCCCCCTCTGGCTCCGGCGGACATAGCTGAGCCCGATCGGGTCCGCTCTACTGCGCAGTAGCGAGGTTTGGTAAATATTACCGCACGCTGAAGCCTCTACTGCGCCTGTGGCTGATTTTGGGGGGCTGCCTGCTCTGGATCCCCAAGTCTAAAGAGAGCGCAGGAGGGCTTATTAGAATTCAGAGGCTTCCCCCCCTCCCAAGGTAAGTATCCCACAGGTGCTCTTTTTTTCCTCACAGATTCTCTTTAATAATTTACACACTGAGTTTTCCAATGAATGTAACATTCACAATTTATAAAGGAATTTTTCCAAAACTTGGAATACTTGTTAATGTTCTAATTTGTGTGTTTTGGAAAGGTGCTCTATAGGAAACACATTAGTCTAGAATAGTAGTAGTTAAATATATCTGAGATCACTGAGAATAGTAGCAGTTTTGTCTGTAAGATCACTAAACTCACACTTCCTGTTCCCCCCTCTCACTTGAATGACAGTTCCTCTTATTTTCAACTTCCTCTTCCCTTCCTGGTAATTCTGCTTTCTACATACCCTCTTATCAGTGTTCATTATCCATTGTGTTATTTTTAACTGCTTGACATACCGTACTTTTCGGACTATAAGATGATCCAGACTATAACTCTATAAGATGCTATCAGATACTGCCTCAACGGCTGCTGTCCCCCTTTCCCCCTGGTTCCCCATGCAGTTATCCTCTACCTGTCCGGTGACGGCACTCCCCACGTGCTAACACAAGGCAACCACATGGGGCAGAAATCCGGAAGAAGAGTGCAGACACCGGACTGGTAAAGTATAAGGCCCGGTTCACATTACCGTTTTTTTCCAGATTGGAACCGGAACGTATACTGTACAAACGGAACGGATGTGAAAGGATCCAATGTTAACCTATGGATCCATTCACATGCGTCCGTTGGTACGGATACGTTCTGTATGTTCCGGTCCTCGGACCTAAAAATTGCTGCAGGCCCTCATTTTCTGGACTGTTCTGCCCAGCGGAACAGATCCGGACAAAATGCAGCAGCATTGGGGCAATGTAAAACGGAACGTTTCTTCACACTAGTGAAGAAATGGACCGTTCCATAGGGGATGGTGGCATGGGCCGACGTGAACCTGAGTGACGGGAGGGTGAGGAGAGGGTGCAGCAGCCGGGCAGGTGGGTGAGGGAGGGCTTATACATACCTTATCTTCTGTAGCAGCCGGCGGTAGAGGCTTCCATCTTCTTCCACGTCATGTGACTACATGACACATCATGTGACTAGTCACATGACGCGCTGTGTAGTCACAGCGGAAGAAGAGGAAGCCTCTACCGCCGGCTGCTACGGAAGATTAGGTATGTATTTGCTGAGTGAAAATGGATCCGATCAATCATTGATCAGATCCGTTTTCACTATGTTAACCGGGCCACGGATAGAGCCATCCAGATCCTTTTGGCTCATAAACACAATGTGAATTGGGCCTAACTTTTATAACATTTTGTTGGAAGATAGCGCTACATGTCATTCTGATGATCTATTTATATATTTTAAATTTTTTTTGCATGAGCTTCAGTCAGAGGGCAGTCATTTATTTGTTCTATGTACCGGTCAAAATACTATTAACTGGGACCCCAACAAGGAGCACCATCACAGCTAACAATACTGCAGATCCTCATCGGGGTATTAGCTGTTTAGTGGACAGAACTTCACCCACTACATTCATGGTTTCTAGTGGGGTATCATTCTGTAACAGAAGATGTTCTGTAAAACTGTTGTCTGGTGCAATAACTGAACTCGTAAGATCTTTCTCTATAACAGAATGGCCAGTATCACCATTCTGAGCCCCTCCCCCTCCCATACATTTCCATGGTATCTAGTGCTTTCCCCCACCCTATTTGGCTTCCCTGGTGACCTAGGACTTACCCTCCAATATAGTTTCTCTGGTTGTCCTAAGTGGACCAGACATAATGCAAAGTGGGGAAACCACCTGAGGGCCAAATCTGATGGCTCCAAGGGCCAGATTTGGCCCACGGGCCAGGGTTTGACATGTATGTCCTAATGTGTGCTGGAACAATGATAGATTTGCACCGTTCCTGAATAAGACTGTGTGCGGACTCCTCTTTCAATGGTTTTGACTTCTAGCAACAAAACATGAGACGTAGTGCAGTCAAGACTGATGATGAAGACAGGAAACAATCCTGTAGAGCAAGGGTGTCAAACTCAATCACTAAAGGGGTTAAAATCTACAACATAGTTTAAGTCACGGGCCAAATTGTTTAATAAATCGGACCTAAACTCAGAACGTCCTCTCTGCTAGTGTGTGCTGGAACAATTAAATATTTGTATCGTTCCTGAAAAAGACAGTATCTGCGCAGACCCCTCTTTCGATTGTTTGGATTCTACTGCTATTGGGATCCTGCAACAGCAACCACTCCTGACGTGTGATTCTTTCGATTGGTTGTTGCTAGAAGTCTCCTCTCTGTGTTGCTTGCTGTCTTCTGCATTTTACTGATTCAACTTTTTACACACTTTGGATCAATGTGTGAGAGCAGTGGCATAGCTATGGAGCTATGGGCCCCGGTGTGAGTTTTACATTGGGCCCCCCCAAGCACTCTATATATGTAACACTTGATAAGGCGCAACAAAGCCTTCCAAGGTCATCTACAATATTAGAGGTGAGGGCTCATTTCCACTGTAGCGGTGCGGAATCGCCTGGATTCCACCGCTGAAGAAATCGCATGCGGCTGCGTTTCCCCATGCGGATTTACCCGCGATTTCGCATGCGATTTCGCATGGCAAGGAGCCAGGCGAATTTAACCATGTCACTGCCTGTGTAAAGTTCCATTGCCTTTCATGCGAAATCGCCTGCGAAATCGCGGGGAAATCCGCATGACAAAGCCGCATGTGATTTCCCTATTGAATGCATTAGCGGCGATTCGCCCGCATTCCTGACGCACGCGAAATCTGACGACCCTGTCGTGCAGATTTTTCCAGCACCGAAAAACGCCGCCGCACACGTGGAAACAGCCCCATCCACTAACATTGAGTATGCGAATCCGCATGCAGTGCCCGCATGCGGATTCGCTATAGTGGAAACGAGCCCTAAAAGAGGGGATGGGGAACAGTTTGTTAATGATTACTACTATTCAAAGCATCTTTAGAAGTGATTATTACCAGCACAGGAGCAATAAACAGCTAATACTTTGGTTGAGTAAGGGCCTGATGGGGCCCCTCTGGCCCAAGGGCCCCGAAGCGGTTGCTACCTCTGCAACCCCTATTGCTACGCCACTAGTGATGGGTCGTTTGCGAACGAGCCGGCTCTTTGCTGCGAACGACAAGAGCCGATGCCTCAGCCGCCCCACACAGCTCTGATCTGCTCTGTAATAAAGGGCGCTGAGGCATGCTGGGAGATGTAGTCCTCCTCCCGCAGCTTGTAGGAGTGTATGGGGCGGAGCAGAGCAGTAGCAGGAGGGATTGCACCAGTCAGAGAAGCAGTCTGGAGTTGTCATGAAGACGGGGGCGGGGCTTTTACTCCGATTCTGAGTGGTGTCTAGTGATATTTAATGAAGAGCCGATTCAGAGCCGTAAGAGCCGGCTCTTTAATGGGAGCCGATTCAGAAGAGCCGATTCTCAGAGAAGAGCCGGAATTCCCATCACTATACGCCACTGTGTGAGGGGTGTCCTTCTCCAAACTGGGGTACTATGATTTTATGGAAATCAGATAGCACCCTAAACTCTCTCTCCTTTAACCACTTAAGTATCAGTGGTCTCTGCCCCCTTAAAGAAAACCTGTACTGAAAATAAAAGTCAAAATAGGCATACACAAGTCATACTTACCTTCCATGTAGTCTACTCCTCAGTGTCTTTCTCCTGTCCTGCGTCCTATTTGTTCACTATGATCAAGGGAATTTTCCGTCCTCCATTTTGAAAATAGCCATTACCCATAACAGCTTTCTGGTCAGCACACAGTTAAACTGTAACATCGCCCACTTGAGCCATAGGGAAACATGGACTATCCCTGGTACATCAGTTTTCCTCTCAGCTATAACTGACAGCAACTGATATATAACTGACAGCAACTGATATATTTCAGATCTGACAAAATGTTGTCAGAACTGGAAGGGATTATTGTCAGAAGAAAATGGAACGCTTCTGAGAGGAACTGATGGCAAGGTAACTATGCAATGTTCATTTGAAGTTACCTCATGTGTCTATTTTAAATATTTTTACTCAGTACAGGTTCTCTTTAAGGACCAGAGACCGCTGGTACAGAAACGGCAGAATCTCTACAGAATACTGACGAATCGTCACACGTCAGGATCCTGGGCCACCCACTCTGCCGTCTCTATGACGGCAGAGTCATGTGAGCCGGTCAGGAGACGCTTTTATTGGCTCCTGGCCATGTCTATCAGTGTAAGCCAATGGGAGCCGCTTACATTGATAGACATGGCCAGGAGCCAGTGAAATCTGCTCCTGACCCACTCACAGGGCTCTGCCGTCATATAGACAGGCAGAGCAAGTGAGCTGCGGCAAGAGATGGCGGGGATTAAGCGGCGAGATCGGCGGGAGCAACGGAAACGGCGGATGCGCGCAGTGGTAGCTAATTGAAATCTACACCCTGCCAGCCAGGTGACCACCAAAACAGGGCGTAGATTTCCATTTGCTTGGGCCTAAAGTAGTTAATCAGGCTCTTGTCCACACAAGGGGGTTTGCTCATTGATGCTTGGAGTCTACCAACGGTGGCGAAAAAGCTCTGGATCAAAGCGGGGCTATGTCGCTTCGGGGTCGCCCGCCCCCAGTGCTGGTCGCAGCAGCTTTTCATATTACTGAACTCCTTCAGCACATGGTGCAGCAGATGAACTGTAACATTCAGCTGCCTATAGCATATTAGGGGCAAGGGTCTGTCAGGAGTCCAGAAACTCATTGACCTTTTATACATACCCACTAATTACAAGCAAACACATCACAGGTGAAGATGGTTCCGTGTAATAACATTAAAGTGATACTAAAGCAGAAAAAAAAAGATATAATGAATTGGCTGTGTAGTACGTATATTTACTAGAACATTAGTAGCAAAGAAAATATTCTCATATTTTTATTTGCAGTTATATAGTTTTTCTTATAGCATTGCGTCATTCTCTAATATTTGCAGTTTACACACTACTCAGCATTCTAAATGATTTTACAGAGCAGGCTAGTGACCTTTTGAACTGTCCTCTGCAGAGAAAAAGAAAATACAGGGACTGACAGTTGAGATAACAAGCTTCAGAAGACAGAGCTCTCTGCCACTTTGAAAGTCGTGGAGCTCAATGGCTCTTTTGCATAGATAACATCGTAACTCTTTCTGTACTGGAAACAATATTAGACTTATGTCTCTGCTCCTAATGTTTTATTTCTCACCAATACTATACATACAAATCATTATAGCATCATTTTTTTTTTCGCTTCAGTGTCTCTTTAAAACCTGTTTGTGTCAAGTTGTGTGCAGGTTATCAGGCCAAATCACCAGGGTATGTACAAGGTAAGATTTATACCTTTTCCGCCCCAAGGCCAAGTATGAAGGGGCCACAGTGCCCCTCCCATTCCACATGCAGCCCCTCCCTTTCATGTGCAATTACCTTGGGCATCAGTTTCCCTTTACCATGTGTTGCTCCCCATTTGGAGCCTTCTCTTTCATATGTAGCAACCCCTATTTCACACCCAGGTGCCCCCTTTGGCTGCAGCCGCCCAAGGCCCGGGCCTTTGCGGCCTTTCCAGAAATCCGGCCCTGGGTAGGTATACTTTTGATCAAGGTCATTTGGGTGGTTTCTGTAGTCATTATGCTTTAAAAACACTTACTGTATATTCCTGCGTATAAGACTACTTTTTAACCCTTGAAAATCTTCAGAAAAGTTGGGGGTCGTCTTATACGCCGGGTATCATTGATGCTGGGTGATACCCCTATCCTGTTACAGTCTCTCAGATCTCGCTGCTGAGGACTGTAGTGAAGCGGCGCAGGCGCACATGTGTGAGATCTGAGAGGCAGAGAGGGAGGTAAATAGGATACAAGGGTGGGCCAGAGGGGTGAAAGAGGAGTATTTTATGGGCACAGCGCAATCTATTCTTCCATACTGCTCTGATAAACAGGGAGACAAGGAGAGCTGACCAATCCGCTTAGGGAGAGGGAGAGTTGACCAGTCCAACCAGTCAATTGACTATACACTGTTATATACTGGGTACCACATACAGTACAGCGCCAGTATATGATTTTTTTCAAATTTGGTGTACGTTGGAAGAGGGGTAGTCTTATACAGTGAGTATATCACAAACTCTATATTTTAACTGAAAAAGTTGGGGGGTCGTCTTATACACCCAGTCGTCTTATACGCCGGAAAATACGGTATTTGACAATAAATGGCTTCAGCCAACCACTAACCACGAGTGAAAGAAAAAGTTTTTGTGTTGTCATTCATATTTTATGAAAAATTGTGAAAAAAACATACATTCTGCCAACGCATGAGCAAAGCTGTAGATCAGGAGACAGTCTGTGGGAATATGGGCTCAGTGGGGGACATTTATCAAGAGTGTCTGAGACATAATATTGATAGTGCAGTTTCCTTCTAAAGGTAGCCCCACACGATACAATAAAATGATCCGATTTTACAGCAATTCGATAAAAACGATCGGATCTCCCGAAAAAATTGAAAGCTTTTTTTTAATTCAACTGAAAAATCCGATCGGATTTCTTGTTTTCTTCAATTTTTATTGATCCGGAATGCCAGATATTTTTCTTCAATCTTTCTAAAGGTTGTATGGTGTATGTTAGATTGTCAATTTATTAACAGACACACCCTAGCAATTTTGTCAGAGTATCCAAACATTTTTATCATAATTGGGGAAAAATTGAACATACGTGTGTGGTAAATTGAACATACGTGTGTGGTAAATTGGTCAGATTTTTGAAATGTTACAATTAGTCAGAAAAATTGATTGCAATTCTTAAATTGAACAGATATTTAAAAAATGGTATGGTGTGTGGGCACCTTAACTCTGTTGTAAAATAGGAGAAGTTAGGAAGGTTCCTCAGACAGTGCAGTGTGTGAGGGAAATTGCTGTTGCCTAGGTAACCAATACACCTGCTGTCAGAGCCGGGACAAGGTCCTCCAGCACCCAAGGCTGAGACACTAAAGTGCGCCCCTCCATCCCTCCCACCCCAGCCATCACACACTGATTGCTATTAGACTAAGAGGCCCCCATGGGCCCCCAACACCTTAATCTCTAGTTATCTGGCTTGCAGTCACTGCCATGTATCCCCTTTTCTTATTTCTCTCTGCTTCAAACACAATAAGGGAATGATAGTTGACCGAGTTGGGAGCCCCCTCCTACACTGCGCCCTGAGGCTAGAACCTCTCTCGCCTTTGCCTCGGCCCTGCGCCCCCTCCTACACTGCGCCCTGAGGCTGGAGCCTCTCTTGCCTCTGCCTCGGCCCTGCCTGCTGTATTGATATCCGCAGGCTCTGAGGAGGAATTAAGCAGGGGGGGAGGAGCCCTTCACAAATCATTCCTATCCTAGCCTGCACTGCTGCACTGTTCTGTAGAACTGCTATCAAGCAGTGCACTTCTTGCACTTTTCTTAACTATAGTGCAGCTCTATAAATTCTTGCTAAACTGCCACTATTACGTAGGATTTAAAAAGTTTCTTATTATCATGCAGAACTGTTCCCCTGCTTGTTAGAACTGTTTAAGAATAAAAAAAACTGTCGGTAATGCTTTGATAAATCTGGCCCAGAGAGTTCACAAATGTCCTAAACACACTGCACAGAAACGTTTATTAAAAAAACCATTTGTGATGGAATTAATATTTTTTCTAAATGTCAGCTAAATAATCCTGTTCTGAGTCACATCTAGTTTTCACGCCTGATAGTATCGCTTTGTTGGCGTTGTTACAGCCTGAAGCCATCGAGTACTAGGATACCGACCAGCATTCAGCACACAGAAACCATGCAAACAACAACACTGCTGCTAGCGTAGCGTTACAAAGCTTACTGCGAATAAGCAAACATTCTTTACTTCAAAAACTTTAAACACGTTAAAGCGGTACAAGGCTTGAAGAACTTTACTAGGAGTTCTGGTTCACCATGAGCTTGCTGGGTAATCTGTAAAACTGGAAGAACAAATAGACTGAGGTCAAAAGTCTAAAATTATGACGCTGTTTGTTGTTACTAAAAGCACCATTGTCGTCTGTCCACTGAAATTTGTCATTACAGCTCAATGCCTCTTGTATAAAGAGCGTGTCCAGCTCATTTTAGGAGTTATGCAAAAGCACAATTTGGGAAAAGAGGTGTGTAATAAAACTGGATTAATAGCACAATAAAAATCTTAAAAAAAGGAGGTGGCTTACCTCAATGACGAGATCTTTGTGTAAACAAAGAATTTTTTATTTAGCACAGGCAATGCATTTCACGGGTCTAAGCCCGCTTCCTCAGGCCAATAACAAACAGTGCCAATTGCAAATAGGCGATCGGCAAAGGGAGCCTATAGCGAAACATACTCTGTTGGAGGGGTCTAGACAGACCGTATATGGTTTATACTATAGTGCAAACCTGTCACTTTTACCAAGGAGAGCGACCATACCTAGGCATGGCCGGTGTGGTGAAATTTTTTGCAACTTTATCAGATTTTGCAACCGGTTGCACTTATTTATAGGTATAGCTATCAGAAAGTGCAACCTAACCATTGACTTTAACCTATCTGTATCAGAAAATGCAACCCAACCAAACCCTATTCTCACACAGAACCCTCCCCTCTTGTTCAACTAATAACCCCCCCTGGAGGGAACAATCCCCCCTCTTGCTCAACTAATAACCCCCCCTGGAGGGAACAATTCCCCCTCTTGCTCAACTAATAACCCCCCCCCCCTTCCTAGGGAACAATCCCTCCTCTTGCTCAACTAATAACCCCCCCCCCCCCCCCCCCGGAGGGAACAATCACCCCTCTTGCTCAACTAATAACCCCCCCTGGAGGGAACAATCACCCCTCTTGCTCAACTAATAACCCCCCCTGGAGGGAACAATCACCCCTCTTGCTCAACCAATAACCCCCCCTGGAGGGAACAATCACCCCTCTTGCTCAACTAATAACCCCCCCTGGAGGGAACAATCACCCCTCTTGCTCAACTAATAACCCCCCCTGGAGGGAACAATCACCCCTCTTGCTCAACTAATAACCCCCCCTGGAGGGAACAATCACCCCTCTTGCTCAACTAATAACCCCCCCCTGGGGGGAACAATCACCCCTCTTGCTCAACTAATAACCCCCCCCCCCCTGGAGGGAACAATCCCACCCTCTTGCTCAACTAATAACCCCCCCTGGAGGGAACAATCACCCCTCTTGCTCAACTAATAACCCCCCACCCCCCCCAGGGGAACAATCCCCCCTCTTGCTCAACTAATAACCCCCCCTGTAGGGAACAATCCCCCTTCTAGCTCAATGGGATGTGTGGTTGCAAAAAATTACAGGCGTGTTAACAGAGAGGAGCCACACCTACACAGTCATACACTGTCCTCTATGGCAAGTTGCAAAATATGATGGGTACCAAAAATTTTCACTACACCGGGCCACCCTGAATGGAGTCGGGTTTGTTGTCTCCACCTGATTCCAGTGGTCGCTTGCCCCTCTGAAACACACGTTTGTGAGTAGTGCATTTACTTTGCCTGTTGGTATCCTTTGAATGTAAACATATTGCGCAATTGGACTCCCGTTCTTTTGCTTCCTGTGTCTTTTTCTCCAGGGTGCCAAGACACCCCCACCACTGAGAGTTATGTAAAAGTTCCACTTAAAGATAATCTATATTTTTTTTTTTAAAAAAGAGCCCCTGGGGAATATTTACCTCTGGAGACGGAAGCCTCTGGATCCTAAAGAGGCTTCCCCCATCCTGCTCAGCCATCTGGACCCAGCGCTGGCAGCCCCCCTCCCCCGGACACAGAGCGGCAATCATATTTACAATTGCCACAGCGCACGTGTGCAGTAGCGGCTTTCTGCTCAGGCTCCAGCAGAAATAGCTGAGCCCGATCGGGTCTACTGTAGTAGAGTTGACCCAATTGGGATTAGCTATTTCGACCAGAGCCCAGGTGGAGAGCCGCTACTGTGCTGTGCATGTGTGTAACCTGACAAGAACAGCCTCAGGGGTTCCCAGTGCTGGATCCCCTCTACTGAGGAGGACAGGGGAAGACTCATTAGGATCCAGAGGCTTCCGCCTCCCGGGGTAAGTACCCCCAGGTGCTTTTTTTTTTTGGTTACAGATTCTTTTTAAAGTACCACTACCGTGAATAATTGTCCCAGAGCAAAATGCACTGTAAGTGACTAGTTTCTGAAGTTCTTGGGAAGAGATGCAAAAACTTCCCACTTTCTACAAAAGTAGATTAAAGAAGTAGATGAAGAAATGAGAGTTAAAAGGTGCGAGCACAGCACAAGCTGGCCAGCAGGGGGCCGCTGTACTCACACTAAATCAGCGCTGGGAAAACTATGGCCCGCGGACATGATGCGCTGGATCTCCGGCCCGCCAACAGGTGGCCAGCGTCCTCTCCCCCTCCCTCCCTGCGAGCAGGCAGTGGGGGACTTGAAACTCTCCTAGATCACAGATTCCCGCATTGCGTCTCCATGGCAACAGGGCGTCGTATAACGGGACGTGCCAGCTTATTACACACTGGCATGTCCCGACCTCTCATCATGTGAGGCCCTGTTGCCATGGAGACATGATACAGGAATCAGCGATCAAGGTGAGTTTCAAGTCCCCCCCCCTCGCAACTCTGCAAGTTGGAATTTAAGGAATGTGGCCCGCTATCCGCAGCATACAACCCGGGCCGCTTAAACTTTGCCCAGCCCCAGCCCTGCACTAGATCCTTGGCAGAAGCAGTTCTCATCAGCCACACCAGCTGAGTTATTATTATTATTATTATTTAGTATTTATATAGCGCCGACATATTACGCAGCGCTGTACAGTGTATATATATATATCTTGTCACTAACTGTCCCTCAAAGGAGCTCACAATCTAATCCCTACCATTGCCATATGTCTATATTATGTAGTGTAAGTACTGTAGTCTAGGGCCAATTTTTAGAGGTAGCCAATTAACTTATCTGTATATTTTTGGAATGTGGGAGGAAACCGGAGTGCCCGGAGGAAACCCACGCAGACACGGAGAGGAGTTTCATCTAAGACATGAATTATTATGCTGGAAATACACAGTTAGATAGTTTCTTATCAATCGAGCCGCTGATGGCTCGATTGATAATTTCCTACAGGTCCGATCAGCGAGGCGCTCGATTCCCTGCTCGATACCCGCGGGCGTACAATGGGAAAAAAACGAGCGGAAGATAAGGAGCGCCAGCTGGGACGAGCGGGGATGTGCCGGGATCGAGCCAGCGGTTCGATCCGGCGCATAAATCTAACTGTGTATGCCCAGCCCAGATGTCTTTACCGTCTGCCTACACCCCCTTAAGGACCAGGCCATTTTACATGCGGGGGGGGGGGGGGGGGGCAGACGAATCCCCAGTGTAGATAGCTAGGTATGGTGTCCGCAGTGTAGCCAGGTGTCCCCCAAATTGTCAGCAGCCTTTACTCATCTTCCTGGGTCCTGTGATGAACAGCTCTAGCCCCATCCGCACTGGCTGGCATTCCTGCTTGCACTGCCGCTCAGTTCCGGGTCACGGCTTCATGATGTCATCAAGCCGGGACCCAACACTTAAAGAGAATCTGTATTGTTAAAATCGCACAAAAGAAAACATACCAGTGCGTTAGGGGACATCTCCTATTACCCTCTGTCACAATTTCGCCGCTCCCCGCCGCATTAAAAGTGGTTAAAAACTGTTTTAAAAAGTTTGTTTATAAACAAACAAAATGGCCACCAAAACAGGAAGTAGGTTGATGTACAGTATGTCCACACATAGAAAATACATCCATACACAAGCAGGCTGTATACACCCTTCCTTTTGAATCTCAAGAGATCATTGTGTGTTTCTTTCCCCCTGCATCTCTCATGCACTGAAGTTTCAGGCTGCTCTTTTCTTCCTGCAAACAGCTTTGCCCTTGTCTGTAATTCCTCACTATGTGAAAGCCCAGCCAGCTCAGAGGACGATTTATCCAGCTTGTAAAAGATAAGAGAGAAGCTGCTCTAATCTAAATAACACACAGGCAGTGTGCATAGAGGGGCCTGGAAGGGGGAGTTCATAGCAGAACCACAACACTGAAGAACTTGGCAGCCTTCCAGACACAGGCTGACAAGTCTGACAAGAGAGAGATAAGTTGATTTATTACAGAGACTGTGATAGTACAAAGTGCTGCAGTAAGCCAGAACACATTAGAATAGCTTTTGGAACAAGATGTAATTTTTGTTACGGAGTCTCTTTAAAGAGAATCTGTACTCTAAAATTCTTACAATAAAAAGCATACCATTCTATTCATTATGTTCTCCTGGGCCCCTCTGTGCTGTTTCTGCCATTCCCTGCTGCAATCCTGGCTTGTAATTGCCAGTTTTAGGCAGTGTTTACAAACAAAAGACATGGCTGCTAACCAGCTTGTGATAGGCTGAGAGGAGCTCAGTCTGTGACTCACACCGAGCCTGCAGGGGGCGTGGAGAGGGTGTGTATAGCTTCTATCCTATCACAAGCAGAGCAGCACATTCCTGCCTGAGTGCCTGAGCCCGACAAAGCCGTCAGAGGAAAGAAGATTAGATTATATAACAGAGATAATACAGCCACTGTGCAATTAGGAAAGGCTGCAGTAAGACAGACCACATTAGAACAGGTATAGGAACTTATAGGATAGAATAAGGCTGAAATTTTTGTTACAGTCTCTTTAAGTCAGAGCGAGCGGAGATGCCGGCCACAGCGGAGGGGAGTGCCGATCGCCGGGGGAACGCCAGGAAGGTGAGTGGATCCTCTTCTTCCCCTCCTACCACCGCTGCTCTAATAAGACAAGACAAGACAAATAACATTTATATTGCGCTTTTCTCCTTGCGGACTCAAAGCGCCAGAGCAGAGCAGCAGCCACTAGGGCGCGCTCTATTGGCAGTAGCAGTGTAAGGGAGACTTGCCAAAGGTCTCCTACTGAATTAGTGCTGGCTTACTGAACAGGCAGAGCCGAGATTCGAACCCTGGTCTCCTGTGTCAGAGGCAGAGCCCTTAACCATTACACCATCAGCCACCATCAGCCACCATCAGCCAACTGCTGATAGTGATCACTACGATCCGCCGGCGATCGTAAGGATCAGGAGCCAATCGCGATGGCTCCTGATCACTGAGGGGAGATGTCACCAGTCATATGACAGCTTAATTTCCCCTCTCGGGGAAATCAGTGGTCCGCAAAGGGTTAAAGTGTACCTGAGATGGTGATTGAAAGAAAAAATATACATACCTGGGGCTTCCTCCAGCCTGATTGCTCCCACGTCCTCAGTCGCCTCCTGGTTCTCTTGCAATTGGCCCCAGAAAGTGCTCCAATCCAGGGCCAACTGCGCATACGCGTCCAGGCCGCAAGCGCGCTCCCGCCGCATTCACATCAATGGGAGCGTCATATTACTTTGCAGGAACACAACGCCCCCATCGACGAGCATGCACGGCTGGACTACACCTGCCGGTCAACTTACCGGGGCCAGCTGCGGACAAACTAGGTGGCGACTGAGGACGACGAGCGAGCAGGCGGAGGGGCCTGGAGGAAGCCCCAGGTATGTATATTTTTTCTTTCAATCACCAGCACAGGTACACCATGTGAACACAGACATAATAATAGTCATCAATATAAAGAATCAATTGTAACCTTCAGAATATTAACATTGTATATTTTACATGAAGCTACATGGAAACATTGTTAAAGTTCTCAGAGATCACGTGTTAGGAGATGGGCGTATATATTACATGACTCCCGCCTGAATAACCGCACACAGCACATCAGCAGCAGCTTTAGCGCCCGTTTTCACATTTCAACACTTTCCAGTACAGAAACCTCCTCTGTGTAGTGTGTACCAATAATACCATAAGACACGCCCCCCAACCAATGGGGTTTGCCATATCCGTCTATAACTCCTCCCCTCCCTCATCCGGCAGGGATTTTCCATCAGTCCCCGCCCCGCCATGCAGGTGTGCACGCCGCGTGATTCTCCCAGCTCTGCAGCCTCCAGCCAATGGCGCGGCAGGACGTCAGAAGGCGCTGTCCTCGGCGTCCAATCAGCGGCGACTGTCCACGCGCTCGCATCGTGACTTGGACTTCTCTGTTTCTCACCGCCGCCCTTTGATGTTTTTTTTTTCCTTCCCGCCTCGTGTAAACAAGGAAATGACGCCAGGCTTTTATTATGTGTTCATTTCCAGCCTTCCTCCCCGGCAGCTGCTAGACGTAAATAAATAATGAGGAGGCGTCATTTATTACAGCCCAAGCCTGGCCCCAGCAGGAAATAACGCTGCTTCTCCAGGCACAATGCTATCCATTGTATAAGTGGCTGTATATGGTTTAACAGTTAAACTTTAACTGAACAGCATGAGTCATAAGGATAAACGTATAGAGAACATTCAAATATCAGTTACCAGTGAGTTAAAAAATAATACAGATCTATATTGCACTAACATCTCTCAGGCGTGGAACCCACTACAAATCGCAATCGCTAGCGTTTTGTATGAGTGGTTTGCAAGCGATTTCATGAGCGTTTTCAGTAGCGATTTTAAAAAGTGTAATCAATTTGCCAGTGGTTGTGTAGCGATTAGCGTTTTAAATTCTGATAGGTCCTTTCAATTAATTTTAATTATGTTACAGTGTGCAGTAACTTCATAACGCTAGCAAAATCGCTCTGTGTAGGTTTTGATGAGCGATTACGCCCGCGTTTATATACTTTACATTGCAGGAACGCTAATCGCTAAAAATGCTGCATGTTTTGCGATTTGGTAATTGCAATCGCTCCTGTCAAATTTAGCCCATCCATTAACATCAGCTGAGCGTTTAGGGAAATCGCTAGCGGTTTAACCACTTAAGGACCAGGGCTTTCTGCAGTGATCGGTGCTGCGTGGGCTCTCCAGCCCGCAGCACCGATCAGGAGTGAGCCTTGGCGATCAGACTTCCCCCCCTTTTTTCCCCACTAGTGGGATGTCCTGCTGGGGGGGTCTGATCGCCGCCGGCTGTTTGTGATCTGCGGGGGGCTCTTCAAAGCCCCCCTCCGCAGCGTTTTCGGCGCTCCCTCCTTCCCCTTACATCCCTCTCCCTCCATGGGCTGCGCAGGACGGATTTCCGTCCTGCGCATTGAAGGATAGGCTTCAGCCTATCATATGCCGGCGATCCCCGGCCAATCAGAGGCCGGGGATCGCCGATCTACGTCACGGCGCTGCTGCGCAGCAGCGCCGTGTGATGTAAACAGCGGGGATTTCTTCCCCGCCTGTTTACAGTTCGCTGGCGAGCCGCGATCGGCAGCTCTCCGGCTGTTCACGGAGACAGCCTCCGTGAACTAGCATGGAAAGGCCGCTCGATCAAGCGGCCGTTTCCATGCTATACCACTAATGACCCGCCGACGCCTATCGGCGTTAGGCGGTCGTTAAGTGGTTAAATCGCTCCCTAAACGCTCAGAAAATCACTCTAGTGGGTTTGAGCCCTTAGGGCTGGTGCACACCGAGCGGGTTTTTTGGTACGCTTGGTCAATGTATCTGAATGGGCTGGTGCACACCAGAGCGGGAGGCGTTTTGCTGAAACGCATACTCCCGGGTGAGGCATTTTTTGGATTGTGGAGGCGTTTCTGCCTCCAATGTCAAGTATAGGAAAAACGCAAACCGCTCTGAAAAACGTCAGTTCAGAGCGGTTTTGCAGGCGTTTTTGTTACAGAAGTTGTTCAGGAACAGCTTTACTGTAACAATATATGAAATCTACTACACCAAAAACGCTTCCCAAGACCGCAAAATGCTAGCTGAAACGCTACAGAAAAAGAAGAAAAAGCGTTTCAAAATCTGCTAGCATTTTGCGGATCTGCTAGCGGGTTTTGGTGTGCACCAGGCCTTATTGTGATTTATAATTCCAGCAAGCTAATGATGTATAGTTATAGTATTTATACATTGTCAACATCTTACACAGCGCTTTATGCTGGGTTCACGGAATGCAACTTTCCGTCCAACTGACAGGATTGGACGATTATTTCCAAACTGTCCGATCTGTTCGGTAAAGAGAAAGATTTTGCGGAGTTATTGGAAAATTGATCTCTTTATGAATTGGGAACAGTTTGGGCATGTACAATACTATACAACTTACCATCAGGGTACCCGTCCATTGGACAGGAAATTGCATCTTGTGTTCCTAACAGAACAGAATATATATGGTCTTGTCACTAACTCCCCACAGAGGAGCTCACAATCTAATCCATATCTCGTTTCTATGCAGTCTGCAATAATCCTGGGCAGGCGGATGCTTTCCCCCGGGTGAATGGCGAGTCAATGGCTTTTGGGTTCGGGTCGATCAGGCCGCGTTTTGTCGCTGTGGTTTCGGGGAGCCAGTGGTGGAACCGAGGGGGACGGGGGGAAGCCTCATTAGGATCCAGAGGCTTCCCCCTCCCGAGGTGAGTATTCCTTAGGGTTTATTTTTTTATTATTACAGATCCTCTTTAACCACTTTATCCACCACTACAGTATATCTACGTCCTCTGTGACGTCATCTAAGCCACGAGTCAGTAGATATACGTCTTGTAGCAGAAGCAGTGCTGTGCAGGATTGGACTTGCTCCTGTCCTGTGCACATTTCAGGCACTAACTGCTGCAGCACTAAATGGTGAACGGGAATATATGTTTCCTGAGCTAATGAGATTGATTTTTACCATTAAAAATACTTTTATTTTCTCAGTTCATAGTGAAAAATACCCTCTGTAGCATTATTTCAGAATCCAATATCTTCACCATAAATTGTAACAGGAACATAATCTAAGTTTTGTGATACAGTAGCACTTTTTATTTTTAAACTGGAATTGGTAAAACTGAGAAATAGTGTGTTTTTTCTATTTTTTCCTTGTTTTCCCATTAAAACTCATCGAAAACAAGATTGTTTGAGGGGAAAAAATGGCATACAATGAAAGCCTAGTTTGTCTTGAAAAAAAACAAAAACCAATATATATTTCATTTCTGTGTCATAAGTAGGGATAAAGTTATTTCTGATTAAATAAGGACATAGCTAAACTGTCAACACTGCTCTGGTCTAGAGCTGCTCAAATCCGGAACCGGGAGATACCCAGATAGTTGCTATCCGGATATCTCCGAGTAAACCTGTGCGGGGTGAGTGGGGGGGTCAATCTTACCTGTCTGACGTCTTCTTTGTCCGTCCCTCGGCGCCTCCCACGATGTGCTCCACGAGCGTCACGTGATTACAAACACTTCCTTCTTCAACCCGGAAGGAGGAAGTGTTTGTAATCACATGACCGCCGCTTGGACCACACCATGTGGGGCGCAGAGGGACGGACCTAAGAAGACGTCAGACAAGTAAGATTGACCCCGTCCGCCCAACCCGCATAGGTAACTGGGAGATATCCGGATAGCAACTATCCGGATGTCTCCCGGATCCGCATTTGAGCAGCTCTGCTCTAGTCCATAAGTGGGAAACAAGGTCTGGATGCAAAGTGGTTAAAGAGACTCAGAGCTGGGAAAAAAAAACATTTTATACATACCTGGGGCTTCCTCCAGCCCCATACGCTTGGATTGCTCCCACACCGCCGTCCTCCGCTGCCTGCAGCTTCAGTACCGAGTTCCTGCACTTCTGTCAGTCGGAGCCAGTCTGACGTAAGAGAAGTGCAGCCGCTGGAGAGATACGTAGAGTGTGCACTTCTCCTGTGTAGAATGGCCCAAATGGCTGAAGTGACGTCCCAGCATCGGAGCTGCGGGAAGACTGAGGACGGCGGCGTGGGAGCGATCCGTGCGTATGGGGCTGAAGGAAGCCCCAGGTATGTATAAAACGTTTTTTTTTTCCCAGCTCCGAGTCCCTTCAAAGGAATCGGGCAATAAAGAGAAAAGGAGATCTACTTACCTGGGGCTTCCTCCAGCCCCCAGCAGCCGATATGTCCGCAGCTCCGGAGACCCAGGATCCCCTCCGTTGCAGATGTCGGCCTCGCATCTACTGCGCGGAACACTCCAGACCACGTGAGCGTGATCGCGAGAGGCGCTCACACAGGCGCAGAAGATGCCTACCTGGCGAGGTCAGCATCTCCAAAGGAGGGGACCCCGGGACACCGGAGATGCAGCGTGGGACATATCGGCAGCCGGAGGCTGGAGGAAGCCCCGGTTAAGTAGATCTCATTTTCTCTTTATTGCCTGATGATTCCTTTAAGAATTGAAAATGATATTCAGCATTGTATTTCAGTACTGTAAAAAAAAAAAAAAAAAATCACGTTAGATAAAAATCTATGAAAAGGTAGAGCATAGTCTATCTTTTTTTCATCGATATATTGCTGAATATTTATTGAAAATTTCTGTTCATTTTAACAATGAACTTTGAGTGGGGGAGCGGGAAGTCGTATTATGTAGTTATGTACTAACTGCACTGCTTAAAAGAATCTGTACTCTCAAATCGTTGCAATAAAAAGCATACCATTCTATTCATTATGTTCTCCTGGGCTCCTCTGTGCTGTTTCCGCCGCTCCCCGACGCGATCCTGGCCTTTTAATCGCCAATTTTAGGCAGTGTTTACAAACAAAAAACATGCCCACTAACCAGGAAGTGATGTTTGTATATATCTCATGTTACAGTATACTACAAGATTTTACTACATAGCGAATTATCTGCACTCCAGTCTGGGATTCTCACAGTCCTCAGCATGAGACAGGCAGCTCCCTTCCACCTCAGAGAGCTCTGTCTGTGAGTAGTAGGAGTAGTAGTACTTCTCCCTATCACAGCAGAGGCAGTGCATTCCTCTCTGGGTCGACAAAGCTTGACAAAGAAAAGAAGATTAGATATATTACAGAGACAGTACAACTAGAAAAGGCTGCAGTAATCCAGACCACATTAGAACAGGTATAGGAACTTATAGAATACAATAAATAAGGCTGAAAATTTTGTTACAGAGTCTCTTTAACTGATCACTAAGAGTGGAAATATTGCTTTACAACAGCCTTCTGCTAAAATGTATTCAACATTCATGTAAGTAAACTATCACTATTTCCAAATACAGTAAAAGTGCCAATACACTTGTAGATGGGGCTAAAAGATTGATTCATCTCAGATCAGGAGGGGATCGAACCCTTCCACACATTAGTAGACATGAATATTTAATAGATTTCAGCATGAAATCCATAAAAAATTGATAGAAATGCTATGGGCAATTCATCCCGACCAGCCGCTGCTCAATAGCTTCCAGCCGAAGCGATCAACCATTTACATTGATTTTTGTGTGAAATATATCAAATTATCAAAAGGTGCGACATGTTGGGGCATCGATTTCTAGCAAATTCTAGGTCACGTCGGTTTTATGTCTGCGTATCTGCTTCACAACTAATGCCTGGTACACACCATCCAATTTCCCATCAGATAGATGGGTTGAATTGATTACTTCCAACATGTCTGATGTGCTTTCTGCTTGATTTTATATAGAAGTGATTGCAATGATTCGATTATCTGACGGGAAATTGCATGGTGTGTATTAGGCATAACTCATGCTTCACTAGGGCAGGTTAATAATCAGGGGAATATCGATCAAGGAATATTGATGGTCTGCCTGAGTCGGTGAAAGGTCACGATTGGGGAATATCTATCGTCTGCCTGAGTCGGTGAAAGGTCACGATTGGGGAATATTTGGGTGGATAGAGTAATGGTTAAGGGCTCTGACACAGGAGACCAGGGTTCAAATCTTGGCTCTGCCTGTTCAGTAAGCCAGCACCTATTCAGTAGGAGACCTTGGGCAAGACTCCCTAACACTGCCACTGCCTATAGAGCGCGTCCTAGTGGCTGCAGCTCTGGCGCTTTGAGTCCACCGTGAGAAAAGCGCGATATAAATGTTCTGTTTGTTGTTTGATATTGATCGTCTGTCGGTGAGTCGATAAAAGGTCACGATCGGGGAATATTGATCATCTGCCTGAGTCGGTGAAAGGTCGCGATCGGAGAATATTGATCGCCCTGCCTAAGTCAGTGAAAGGTCACGCAGCATATGGCCCGGTTTCTATATACACACAATGTCAGCTGTGACAACACAAGCTCAAGGACTGCCAGGCGGCCATGTTTCCCAGTTCCCAGCAGGACTACATTCCAGCACATCGCCCTGTGCCCGGCTGCCTTGCAGTTATATCAACCACTGGAATCTGCCTTCAGCGGACAGGCATCTTTTATCAGGGGCAGTAATACGCCGCCCTTTATCTCCTATCTCATAGATCGCCGGGGAGAATTGAGGCGGAAGGATTCAAGGCACGTGAAGTTCGGCGGATGGATACGCCTGCCAGCGCTGCGGCTGTATATGAAGCTGGAGCGCGCCTCGCGCCACGTCAGTCTCAGCTTGGAATGAAAGAAGGAACGTAGTGCGCGCGGCTGGATTCTGGAACGTCCGTCATTGTCTCGTGACCGCGGGAGAGCAGCGGATCGGAGCAGAATCAGCAGCTGAGCGCCCTCCCCCAGCGGCCAGCATGGCTGTATAGCGGCTGCCAGCGGCCCCCCGGCACCCCCTCCCCAGGCCAGCGCAAGGCAGCAGCACCCAGCCCAGCTGGCAACACCAGGCAGCGGCATAACCATGGCGTAAGTATAGCAGAGCTCGGGGGGGGGGGGGGGGGGGGGATTCTTGAGGTTGGGAGTAGCAATAATGCTTATCATAATTCTGGACACGTGGGTGGGGGTTATTTCACCTCACCCCCCCCCCCTCCTCCTTATAATGCCCCAAGTAGTGTTCCCATTACAGTGCCACCATCTTATTCCTTGCCTAGATCAATCGGGGGGGGGGGGGCATTTATACCTTATGATGCCCCAATTCCCATTACAGTGCCTGATCTTTTTCCTTCCCTAGATCTGGGGGGGGGGGGGGGCATTTAAATACAGTGGAATGGGCAAATAGAGGTGTTTTTATTGAATGTACATCAATTTGTTGTTTGAAATCCTGGGCCAGTATCTTATTGTTGCATATTTATAATTCTAGAGGTGTGTAAAAAAAAAAAAAATTGGGCCCTTTCCTGGTGTGTATTACCGATATTCTTGTCTGTGATACCTATGTCTATAATCCATACATTTACCTTTCTGTGGCCTTATGCTTGCCTGTGTAATATACGCATGTCTCTAATACATACAATTACATCTATTTGGCCTTTTAGGTTGAATATTTATTGTACAGCAGTAAGAATGATGTTGGTGGTCTGTAAATGTGTAATATACCCGCTTGTATTTCTGTACCCCACACACATGGGATTCTATCGCTTTTAACTGCTGTTCTCCTCTAGAGGATAAGGGGAGATATGCTATGCTTTGTCCTCTATATAGAGAACACATTGGGGAATACAGAGGCAGTAATTTTAGATCTAGCAGCCACTTTGTTTTTCTATTCCTGTAGGAATTTCAGTTGTAGACTCCAGAGAGGGTCACCTTACTCTGGAGCAGATGCCTTTATCTCTAGGGGTTAATTCGGTTATTTCTGGTATCCTGGCATGTTTTGGTGATTGTTGTTTAGGGAAACAGGGAATTCGTATGTCGGATAAGGAAAAGAACTGGTGTGAACCTGTCGGGGAGCGGGCTGGAATGTTATAATTGCGTGTTAAAATGTGACTGACTCTAAGATGGCGTTCCTTGCTTGAGGGTGGGGTAGGAACCAGATGGTAGGATTGTGAAATGGCTGCAGATCGGCTTTTGAGTCATGGGCTTGTGGGAGTGGCGGAGGGGGGAAGTTGCCAAATATGGTCATGGGGAAACTGCATTCCATCCGTGAAGGAATCTAGACTCCAGAGCTCTTCTCCAACTGCCCGAACAGAGCACATTTCTTTGTTAAACATGCAGGACTTTAGATTTTTCGTTTCTAGCAATTTTTTATGTATTTTCCTTCCAGGCTCCTCAAGGCAACCCGCAGCAGCATTGCTGTATACGAGAAAAAGACCTCGGAAACCATCACCTACGTGAAAGCCCTGATATTCGTAAAATATGAGCCTGTTAAGCGACGAGATGCTGGGCGGGGACTTCATGTCCCCCTTCAACCAGTCGCTTTTGGCGGCTGAGGAAAGTTTGGGTCTCTTGGACGACTGCTTTGAGGTGCCCGGGTACCTCCCATCGCATGGGTTCTCCAGTGAAAAGGCTAAGGATGGCTTCTCCGAACTGCTGCCTTTGGCTGAACCCTTTGGCAGTATCCAGGGTAAGAGTTAGTACATTATATGTTGACCATCAGTGTATTTATCAGATCGTTATAACAAAGTTCTGCCGTCCACCAAGCCATGTCCTCCTGATAATTAACCAAAACTACTTTTCATTATAAATGAAGGGAATTTCAAAACCATTACCTACATTTTGGTGTAAACAATCTCCAAACATTGTTAAATGAAGTCAAAACTTAAATGAAATCTTTGTGATAGTGGTTTGCACACTCGCCTTGCAGTGCTGGGTCACCGGTTCAAATCCCAGCCAGGGCACTATCAGCGTGGAGTTTGTACGTTCTCCCCGTGTCTGCGTTGATTTTCTTCGGACACTCCAGTTTACTTCCACATCCCAAAAACATACAGATAAGTTAATTGGCTTCTCCCAGAAATTGGCTCTAGACTACAATACATACACTACATGGATACATACAAAGACCTATGACTATGGTAGGGATTAGATGGTGAACTCCTCCGAGGGACAGTTAAGTGACAAGACAATATACTCTGTACAGCGCTGCAGAAGATGTTGGCGCTATATAAATAATAATAATCTGTCCACCAAGCCACAATGTCCTATGATAATAAATCTAAAATACTATTAACTTTTCATTGAGGACATTTACCTAAATTTCGATGTAAAGAAATGTAAATGGAACTCCAAACATTGTTAAATGAAAACAAAACTTTATAATTCTTTGTGATAATACTAAACTCTGGACCGTTGTTGTAAGCCTCATCTTTGAAAAGTGGCTTTAAATTCTGTCTTCTGTCTCTAACAGGGGATGCCTTTTCGGGCATGGATTGGATGGTGGAAAAGATGGACCTGAAAGAGTTTGATTTTGACTCCCTGCTTGGGATGGAAGATCTAGAGTCCACCGTCTCGCCAGATGAGCTCATGGCCACGTTGGATAACTCGTGTGATCTCTTAGAGGACCCACCTCTCCCATTGGTGTTTGGCCAGTTTGGGCCATTACCTGCCCAAGTCTTTCTTCCGAAAAATCCACCGGAAGCTGATCAGGTGGCTCCGGTGAGTCCAAATTTAGTTGAGTCTCCTGTCTCTAGCCCCGACCATTCCTTTATTTTGGATGTAGGCAGTGAGGTAGATGTCGCTGAAGAAGATAAGAAATCAGCAGTTTACACTTTTGTACTTGAGAAGGAGGAGACCTTGGAAGTTAGTGGTATGAGTCCAGACTTAAAGTGTGAGAAGGAGGATTCCTCAGATAACGACAGTGGCATTTGCATGAGCCCATCATATCTTGACTCACCTCAAAGTCCTACATCTAGTGTAGAGTACCCCAGTAGTGTACATTCCTCCCCTTCTTCCCCTGTTTCTGAGAGACCCAAACCTTACGACCTTCCCTCTAAGGATAGAGAAGTCTTGGCAAAGGTAAAATCTGTAGGGCATCCCAAAGTAGACAAGAAAAAGAAGAAAATGGAGCAGAACAAAACAGCAGCCACTCGCTACCGGCAGAAGAAGAAAGCAGAACAAGAGGCAATATCTGGACAGTGCCGAGAACTAGAACAGAAAAATGACGCCCTTTCCGAGAAAGCAGAATCGCTGGCAAAGGAGATCCAGTACTTAAAAGACCTATTAGAAGAGGTCCGCAAGGCCAAAAGCAAAAGAGCAAAAAGTTCTTGAATCTGGAGGGAGTTGGAGCGTTGTGAATGTTGTACATATTGGTTACATGGTCGTGAACGTGTAGTGATGTCTACTTAATAAATTATTTTGTAGTTATTCGTCTAATCTGGATTCAGGGTGATTACTTTACTACTGTTATGTAGAATTTGGCTAGAGGAGCTATAGGAAGGTATACATAGACTCTAAAGTGAGCCCAAGGCAAACCTTGAAGCAAGAATTGCATGGAGAGAAACACAAAATGGTGTGGACCTTCAAACCGACAAGATCGGAGTACGGCGTGGGAAGCCTCTACAGGATGCAGAGGTCCCCTCTTGGGTATGTATACATTGGGTACACTCAGTCGTAACAATAGCCCCCGCAACCCCTGTGATTGCAGGTAGGCCCAGGGCTTTGGGCCCCCCTATTCATATGCAGAGTAGCACAGGAAGCTGCTTCTTGCTCCTACTGCTCTCCGGGAAGCTCCCATGCAGAGAGCAGGCCAGGCAGGTGAAAGAACTATATTTTCACCTGCCGCCTTAATGCACGCTGATACCTCCTGTTTCTGGCTGACCGTTTATAGTTCTGGCTGGTAACACCTGCAGGGAAAGAGGCACCGCCCACATCATCCTCCAGCCACAGTTAAGAGGCAAAGGTGAGGGGAAAATGGATAAGTGTGCATCCTGTCCCCCAGCAGCATCATTTAGCATCCATCAGTACCAGGACTATAGCCTACCTACCACCTAGCAGCAGCATATTCTTAACTGCTGCCCAGCAGCTGCATAGATACCTACTCCATGCCCAGCATCTGCATATACCTGGCTTCCTTACCCTGCAGCAGCATGTACATTCCCTTTGCCCAGCAGCATCAAATACCTACCTACCCTCCCTACCTAACCCTGAACCAGAAGCATCATATACTTTTCCTACCAACCGCTTGTCCAGCAGCAACATACCTGTCCTCCCTATCTACCCCTGTCCAGCTGCCGCATCTACCTACATACCCCCCAGCAGCATATACCTACTGCCTGCCCAGCAGCTGCATATACCAACCCTATCTACCTTATGCCTACCCAGCAGCAGCATGTACCTACATACACCACCCACCCAGCAACATATACCTACTGCCCTGCCAGTAGCTGCATATACCAACCCTATCTACCGTCTGCCCACCCAGCAGCAGCATGTACCTACACCCCCTACCTACAGCTCATCCAGCAACGGCATGTACCTACATACCACCCACCCCATATACCTACTGCCTTCCCAGCAGCTGCATATACCAACCCTATCTACCTCCTGCCCACCCAGCAGCAGCATGTACCTACATACACCACCCACCCAGCAGCATATACCTACTCTACCTACTGCCCGCCCAGCAGCTGCATATACCTACCTTCTGCCTACCCAGCAACAGCATGTACCTACATACTACCCACCCAGCAGCATACACCTACTCTACCTACTGCCCTCCCAGCAGCTGCATATACCAACCCTCTCTACCTTCTGCCCACCCAGCAGCAGCATGTGCTTACCTACTGCCCGCCCAGCAGCAGTTACCTACACTCCCTAAATACAGCTTGCCCAGGAAAAGCTACTTACACTCTGTCCTGCCTGTTGCAGCTTCCTACCCTCTCTTACACGGCTACCGTACCTACCTACCGCCTGCACACTACCCTCCGTGTGCCCACACAGCTACCTAACCACCCTCCCACACAACTGCAGCTACCCGCACTTCCATCAGCCTGCCTTGCAACAGCTACCCATTATCCCTATAGCTTTGCTGCAGCTACCTTACCTAGACTCCCACCTACCCTCCCTCCCGGTCACAGCTACCGAACCTCCCTCACTCCCCCCGGCTGCAATTACCTTCCTTCCTATCCTACCCGGCTGCAACTACCTTGCCTCCTACACTACCTACTGCCCTATAGCAGGTAGCATCAGTAGGTAAAATTCGAGGTGAGCCAAAAGTCAGATTTTACGAGAGGGGGGGGGGGGGCTAGGAGCAGAACAGGCAATGCGCAGAGGCATGTGGATCCAGCTTGAAAGGACCTCTGTGCTTATCTTAGGTTGCTTTGCCTTATGTGCTTCAAAGCAAACCTGAAGTGATAAAAATCGCTTCAGGTCATATCAATGCAGAATGCTTTGGATACCATAGAGTAGCGCTGGGCAAACTGTGGGACGCTTTGGCCCTTGGAAGTACTCGCATCCCCAAGTGCTTCTGAGGATAGCAGATCCGTACTGTGCATGCGTTATCCCAGTACGGATGTGCTAGTACTTCAGCACAAGTACTTCTAAAGACTTCCAAAGAGGTATTCGTCCAAAACCTTCAGTGGGTCCTGGAATGATGGGACAGACTGTCCAGGCTCTATGCTATCCAAAGTCCTCCCTCTAAATTGGTATATGCATCAAACCATTTTTTGTGTCCTGTTTCAGGTTCCCATTAAAGTGGATCCGAGATGGAAAAAGCTAACTATAACAAGTAACTTGTCTATATCTTATCTAAAGTTTAGATAGTTTACACAGCAAATCTAGCTGCAAACAGCAGCAATAAAATATGATTCTTTCTTCCTGTGATACAATGAGCGCAGCCATGTTGTGTGTAAATATTACACACAGGCAAGCTGATATGCATCTTGAGCACTCAGCCTGTGAAAAAAACCTAATTCCCTCCCTCCCCTCTGCCTCTGAAATCTGTGGCTAGTAATACCTCCCCCTCCTCCTGTCCAGACTGAGCTCCCATTAGCCCTTGGTACTGCCAAGGCTCTCTGAAAAGCTGTGGGCGAGGCTTGTTTAGTTTATAGGGAATTAGAGTATTCAAACAATAACAAAATTATTTGGCTTGATGAATGCCCTATAAACAATAGGAAAGGAACACAATTATGTAATGAGTAAAAGTTCATCTCAAATCCACTTTAAGTACCCTTTGCAGTATATTCTTATGTACTACTGTGACTCTATCTTGCCAAGACTAACTGAAGGTTTAATTTGGCTTCCAGAGATTTTTAAACCTCACACACAGAACTTCTATTCAGGTTTCGCTCACAGTCGAGGTTCCTGTCCCAGTGATGTTCCAGTGACTTACCCTGAGTCAAGGCCTGCCCACACCTTGGTAGTATGTGCTCCTATCCAGTGCCTGCAGCCCCACCTTCCCCAAACACACACAAACTTACAAGAACACTAAGGCCTCGATTCATAAAGCATTCCCGCATGCGGATATGCTGAAAACGGCTCACTTTACCGACCACACAGCAAAATCTGTATTCATAAAGGCTTTTTCCGCATGAAAAGCCGACATTCGCGAGCAGAGTGATAAATCACCGCCTTGCGCGGTGATTATCATAGCAAAAGTAACAAGTAGTCAATTCATAAAGATTAGAGGTAGCAGGACGGGTATTACCGCTACCTCTGATGCAGGGCCGGATTACCGACCAGGCAACAAAAGCAGTCGCTTGGGGCCCCATTCAGAGTCAAAGGGGCCCCATTAGCACATAAACCAGCCCTTGCTATCCTGTCAGCGGTGGCTGGATGGTATAATGGTTAAAGGGACTCTGAGCAGTGCAGTAACTATGGAAAGATGCATATCATTTTAAAGCTCTCTTTCTCCTCTTTCCAATGATATCCAAACGGCTGCTCTATGCCTTTTAGTTTTCGATATTTTCGCGATTGAAATTGCAGCCACAGGACGATTTTTCTCCAAAGTCAGCGGTGGCTGGATGGTATAATGGTTAAAGGGACTCTGAGCAGTGCAGTAGCTATGGAAAGATTCATATCATTTTAAAGCTCCCTTTCTCCTCTTTCCAATGATATATAAACAGCTGCTCTATGCCTTTTAGTTTTCGATATTTTCGCGATCGAAATTGCGGCCACAGGACGACTTTTCTCCAAAGTTGGCAGCTCGATTCAGCACAATGCAATGAAATATAAGGAACCCAGGGGGATATAATTACAAAATCATGCTGGTAGGTGTGAGGATGTAATGAATTAGTTGTGGGTATGCTTAACCACCCTGGCTTTCTATTAAGATCACCAGGGCGGCTGCATGAGGGTTTTTTTTTAAATAAAAAAAAAAACTATTTCATGCAGCCAACTGAAAGTTGGCTGCATGAAAGCCCACTAGATGGCGCTCCAGAGGCGTTCTTCTGATCGCCTCCGGCGGCCAAAAGTAACACGGAAGGCCGCAATGAGCAGCCTTCCGTGTTTTGCTTACTTCGTCGCCATGGCGACGAGCGGAGTGACGTCATGGACGTCAGCCGACGTCCTGACGTCAGCCGCCTCCGATCCAGCCCTTAGCGCTGGCCGGAACTATTTGTTCCGGCTGCGCAGGGCTCAGGCGGCTGGGGGGACCCTCTTTCGCCGCTGCTCGCGGCGGATCGCCGCAGAGCGGCGGCGATCGGGCAGCACACGCGGCTGGCAAAGTGCCGGCTGCGTGTGCTGCTCTTTATTTGATCAAAATCGGCCCAGCAGGGCCTGAGCGGCACCCTCTGGCGGTAATGGACGAGCTGAGCTCGTCCATACCGCTAAGGTGGTTAAAGGCATATCCACAGGCACTGCTTGGAGTCCCTTTAAGGGCTCTGCCGCTGACACAGGAGACCAGGGTTCGAATCTCAGCTCTGCCTGTTCAGTAAGCCAGCACCTATTCAGTAGGAGACCGTAGGCAAGTCTCTCTAACACTGCTACTGCCTATAGGGCGCGTCCTAGTGGCTGCAGCTCTGGCGCTTTGAGTCCACCAGGAGAAAAGCGCGATATAAATGTTATTTGTCTTGTCTTGTTAAATGATGCCGTGCGCTGCTGATTGTCTTCAGAGCCAGGCTCTCCTCCTAGGTCCCCCTCCTGCTACTGTGCGCTCTGCCGCTGCCCACTCCACCCTCCCTTCCCCCAGAGAACCACAGCTGCAGCAAGAATGATAGCAGCAGATGGCAAACGCTCACTCACCTATCCATGATCCAAGCAATAGAGATCCCGTCATCTGAAACCTATCTGTCTCTTCTACAGTGCAGCCGCTCGCTCTGAACTTCCTGATTCTCAGATCAGACATGAAGTAGGAAGTAGTAATAGTAGTAGTAACAGAGCGGCAGCACTCTAGAGGAGACAGATGGGCTCCGGATGACGGGACCTCTATTGCTTGGATCGCAATAGGTGAATGTGATTCATCTGGTGCTGTCATTCTCCCCCACTGCGGCTGCCTTCTCTGCTGGACTATCGTATTCACTGGGATGGAGGCTGCATGGTGGCTGTCTAGTTTGGGAGGAAATTGGTTGTTCGGTGGTGGGAGTGGTTATGTAATTCTGTCTGGGGAACGGCTTCCGGTTTGGCGGTGTCCAGAGCTTTCTGCTATTGCCAGGCTGGAGATGCAGGGGGAAAGTGCTGCTGTGATATCTGGCGCCCTCTTCACAGGGGTGCCCCAGCCCCTGAGGGCAAATGTCCCAGCCATTCATCTCTCACTCTGCATTTTGCCGCTGCTATTCCCTGCATTGTGCACCCACAGAGTTAAGCGTGCTGTTGCCCATAGCAACCAGTAGCTCGGCTGCCCGGTGTGTGCGACATATTGCTGTGCAGCTGCATCTTCTGATTCTATTACGACATGATGGGGGGGGGCCCAAATCAGTTACTTTGCTTAGGGCCCCATTTAGCCTTAATCCGGCTCTGCTCTGATGTGGCGAGAAGCGTGCAGAATACAGTGCAGTGAATGGGACAGACCTCCCAAGCAGCTGCAGAGAGAACACCGCACGGAGGGATTCCGCCTGCTTCTCCTGTTTCCGCATATCTCCCGACAGCCTAACGCCAGCCTACAGCAGAATATCTCCGCACGCCTGTCACAACTAGAAACATTTTTATGAATGACCCCCCAGAAGGCTGAAATACCGACAGCGGTGTTTCCCCGCTCGACGTTACCTTACCGACAAAACTTTTATGAATCGAGGCCTAAGTAGCAGTAGACAGTATGCAGCTTGGAATGGAACCAATCAGAATACAGTACTCAGGAAGTACATGACATTGGCCCATTTCCAAGCTGCATACACATTATTTGCATTGCTTTAATCATCTCTCTGTTCCAGATGTCTTTCCAAGGACTGAAGAGGGGTACAAGTGACTGTATATGGCCCAATGTATAGACTCTGGCCAGGGAGTAGCTTGCATGGTCATAACCTAAGCTAAAGCACCTGAACTGAGAGGGATACAGAGGCTGCCATATTTATTTCCTTTCAATACCAGCTGCCTGGCAGCCCTGCAAGTTTAACCACTTGATGACCCACCCTTTACCCCCCCCTTAAGGACCAGCGCTGTGTTTAGTGATCTGTGCTGGGTGGGCTCTGCAGCCCCCAGCACAGATCAGGTAACAGGCAGAGAGATCAGATTGCCCCCCTTTTTTCCCCACTAGGGGGATGATGTGCTGGGGGGGTCCGATCTCTTCTGCCTGCGTGTGGCTGGCGGGGGGGGGGCACCTCAAAGCCCCCCTCCGCGGCGAAATTCCCCCCTCCCTCTCCTACCTGCTCCCCCCCCGGAGATCGGGGCTGCACAGGACGCTATCCGTCCTGTGCAGCCAGTGACAGGACGTCCCCTGTCACATGGCGGCGATCCCCGGCCGCTGATTGGCCGGGGATCGCCGATCTGCCTTACGGCGCTGCTGCGCAGCAGCGCCGTACAATGTAAACAAAGCGGATTATTTCCGCTTGTGTTTACATTTAGCCTGCGAGCCGCCATCGGCGGCCCGCAGGCTATTCACGGAGCCCCCCGCCGTGCTTCCTGATTAATCAGCCTGCAGCTGGCGACGCAGTACTGCGTCGCTGGTCCTGCAGCTGCCACTTTGCCGACGCACGGTATAAGCGTGCGGTCGGCAAGTGGTTAAAGTGCCTGCGGTGATGTTGAGCCTGTCTCTGGCTGCCCGTGCATGCTGGGAGATGTAGTCAAATATGTGATTATGTCTCCTGGCCAGGAGATATTAACACATTAGTGGACTACACGTTTTGGCATTTACTGTGGCGGCCATAGATGTGCGACCTCATGGCGGGAAATTACAACGTGGCACCGACAGCAAGATGGATGCCCTCATGGATGGGGAGATCGGCCCGCTGAAGGTAGGTAAATGAACGCTGCACCCCACAAAGGCCCCCATCTATAAACCTCCGGATATGCTCATTTTATATAGTGTATTTTCAAAATGAGATACCCTTTAATGCATGCATGTCAAACTCCGGCCCACGGGCCAAATCTGGCCCACACAGCCATTAAATCTGGCCCCCAAATGGTTTCCACAATTTGCATTGTTTGACCCACTATAGACCACCAGATAGGCTATATTGGAGGAAAATCCCTAGAACACCAGGGAAGCCATATGGAGGAGGTAGGGGGAAAGCAGTAAACAGTAGGGAACTGTATCGGGGAGGGTGGGAGCCACTAGACACCAGGGAACTGTATAGGGAAGGATGGGGGGCATTAGACACCAGGGAACTGTATAGGGGAGGGAGGGCAACTAGACACCGGGGAACTGTATATGGGAGGGAGGAGGACCACTAGGCACCGGGGAACTGTATATGGGAGGGAGGGGGACCACTAGGCACCGGGGAACTGTATATGGGTGGGAGGAGGACCACTAGACACCGGGGAACTGTATAGGTGTTGGAGGGGACCGATTCAGCACCAGGGATCATTATAAGGGAGGAAGGTGGCCAGTAGACATTGAGGTTGGCCCACGACTAGGTTCCAGTGTTCAGTACTGGTACACTTTGTATTTGAGTTTGACACCCCTGTTTTAATGCAAGTGGGGGGTTAAGCCAGGCCTTTGCTGTGGAAGCTGCTCTGTGAGGTCGTCTGACATTCTCCAGAGGAGATTTCTCCATCACTGGACACTCTGGATTATCACCTCTTATGAAGTAAAGGGGGACATTTAGCAGGTAGGACCTGCTCTGCCGTACAGTTCCTTGACAGGAAACCCCATGGCAGTTCAAGTTCATTGCTAAACAAGAATATCAATCAGGAAGATTGAAGTACCTGGCACCAATATGCAGCAGCAGCCAGGGATTAACTAGTGGGATAGAGGAAGCATGCTCTTCCACCAGATAATGTCATGTACAGAGAGAAGGACAGCAGGGCACTGCTCCTTAAAGTGAACCCGAGGCGAGAGCGATACGAAGGCTGCCACATTTATTTCCTTTTAATCAATACCAGTTGCCTGGCAGCCCTTTACCTATATGGCTGCAGTAGTTTCTGAATCACACCAGGAACAAGCATGTATTGTAGCTGATCTTGTCATCTGACAAAAATGTCAGAAACACCTGAGCTACATATGCTTGTTCAGCGTCTATGGCTAAAAGTATTAGAGGCAGAGGATCAGCAGGACAGCCAGGCAACTAGTATTGCTTAAAAAGAAATAAATAGGGCAGCCTCCATACTACTCTCACATCAGGTTCACTTTAAAAGCCCTTTATTCCAGTAGGGTATACAGAGTGGTACAAGACAGTGGGGGTGTCAGGTGTCTGACAGCTGTTTCGCAGGCGAAACCTGCTTCTTCAGCGGCAAAATGTGCTTCAGAAGAAGCAGGTTTAGCCTGCAAAACAACTGTCAGACTCTTAACACACCCATTGTCTTGTACCACTGTATACACTACTGGAATAAAGGGCTTTTAAGGAGCAGTGCCTTGCTGTTCTTCTCTCTCTACATTGAACTACGTTGTACTCAGAGACCCGACTACATCTGAGGATGCAGCTGGCAGGAGATATGAACGGGGGTCCAGCCATAGAACGAGAGGAAAGGCTCTAACTGGAAATCAGTTGCAGTGATTGCCCCAGAAGGTGGGACTACAGTGGACTAGACTATACAGGGTGGAAGTAGACGCTCTCACTATGAGTGAATAAACCGTAATGAAGGTATTAGTAAGGAACAATCTTACCTCAATGCAGAGGTTAAAGATATAACTTATTGGACACCAAAATAAAGGATGCGTTTCTCGGGATACACTCACTTCTTCAGGGTAATTCAATAGTATGTCTTTCCACAACAGCACAGATTAGGAGCGGCCGTTCTGTGCAGGTGCAGAACAGCCACACTTTTGCATGAAGAGGAGCGTGGCCACATTAACATATACGACAAGCTCTTGTCAGATATGTTCCAGAGGTCCGTTTGTGGCAACGGTGGGGGCCGGGAAGACATGGGATCCAGAAGCTTCTCTCTGCTTAGGTTAGTATCTTCATTTCTTCTATAGGTTTGCATCGGATGCACTTTTAGTATTTAGGATACACTCAGTATTGAGTAATAAGTTGAATACATATAGTAAGAATCTACCCCCACTCCCCGGATCTCTCCTCCACCATGGACAAGACCTCTACCTGTCTCACATCCAATTCCTCCTGGGTGGTCGCCAGGTTCCTGAAGGGACAAGACTGAGCTTCTGATATTCCCTCCCCGCACAGCTGCACCCCTCCCAGATATGCATATCACTATTGACAACACTACCATCCGCCAAGCCCGCTGCCTAGGTGTCCCCCTTGACTCTGCTCTCTCCTTTGTACCCCACAGCCAAAGTATTGCCTGATCGTGCAACTTCCACCTCCGCAACATCTCCAGGATCTGCTCCTACCTGTCCCCTGACATTATCTATACTCCTCATCTATGTCCTATTGCCCTTGTCATCTCCTGCCTGGACTATTGTAATTCCCTTTTATCAAGCCTCCCCACAAACCATCCGCTTCAAGATCAACTTCAAAGTTCTGTGCTTGGACTACAAACCAGTGCACAGGACCTGCCTGACCTCAATCTCACAATCCACAAGCACAGACCCCCTCTGATCCTCCAACGATCTGTGCCAATTTGCACCATGCATATCTCACTCTAATGCACGATTGCAAGACTTCACCAGGGCTGCCCCTACCCTCTGGAACTCACTCCCACCAGAATTCAAACTCGCCACCACCTTTAATACCTTCAAACAAACCCTCAAGAGTCGCATATTTATGCTCTCCTAACCCCACCACCATATCATTATTATAATACGTTAGGCTGGGCATCATCTCAACAGACTGTTGTCTTTATTTTATTGTGTCTTTATGATTATTGTGTCTCTACCACCACCCTTTAGATTTTAAAGGATACCCGAGGTGACACGTGACATGATGAGATAGACATGTGTATGTTCAGTGCCTAGCACACAAATAACTATGCTGTGTTCCTTTTTTTCTTTCTATATAACTATGAAACACTTTCCTAGCAGAAAATGGCTTCTGAGAGCAGGAAAGAGATAAAAAGGGGAATTTCTCATCAGTGAGGGTCACACTGTAGTCACTTCCTGTCTGAGTCAGGCCCTCGGTTGAAGAGATCAGCAGCACCACGTGGATGTATTCAAGCTCTTTATTGCATAAAGATAGCGCCCAGGGACAGCGACAGACGCTGTTTCAGAGACAAGCTCCTTTCTCAAGCTGTATAGGCTCACTCAAAAGAGATAGCAAACATAAAGGCATTTATATACAGTTTCAATAGGGTCACATGGACCAATCAGATAACATCACAATACAAAAAAGCATAAGTATCCAATCACAGAGCAAAGCATAATAAGTCAGGCCCTTGCATGCCTGATATTTAACTTTCAGGCAGAGAAAGAAAAAAGGAACACAGCATAGTTATTTGTGTGCTTGGCACTGTACATACCCATGTCTAACTCATCATGTCATGTCACATGTCACTTCGGGTATCCTTTAAGCCTCTGGCAGGGGCCTCCTCACTAGTGTTTCCAGCTAAGCAATCTTACTGTCTGACACCCCTCTCGCGGACTAGAACAGACTATTTTGAACATTGAACTACTGTCATCAAAGACATTTGCCTGATCTTGTTTTGTTGTGAGTTCTTTCTATGTCCTACCTTGTATGTTAACTCAATTATCTATTGTGCAGGGCTGCATAATATGTTGGCGCTTTATAAATTCAATAAATAATAATCTATACAGAAAACGAGTGATGCAGCACAAGGGATTATCCCCGTCCTGCAGAACAAGCTGTTATGGATCACCTGTCATACGATATCGCAGGTAGCAGGATTATGTCAGCTAAAAAGATTTTCCTACCCGGTTTAAATACAAAGACAGGTGACGTCTGTACTGAGTCACGCCATGCAGGAATACATGAACTTTCCAGGCCGGTGACCGCAGTACTCGCGTCTGTAATGTGACATTTGTAGCTAATTTGTTAAGCTTGAGGACACGGAAGATTACATGAAAAGCATCATTATTCTCTTCAAAAGCGCTCATCAGTGTTCACTATAAATAGATGAAGTGATCCTCCATCCCCCGGAGCCTAGAAACGGCAATGTGCGCAAGAAAAAAATTACCAGATTGTAGCCGTGGGTCACATGACTGTCACGTGGTCTCTGTCTTCTTCAGGAGGCTAATTGCTGTGATCAGGGCTGCCATTGGGGGGACAACTAGCACTAGAGTGAGGGGCCCGGCGACCCCCCAGTGCACTGGCATTAAAGGATACCTTAGTGGAATATAAAATACCTGTTAGTCAGTAGCAACCCCCCGAACTTACTTCCAGGTTGCGGAGGTCGCGGCTTACTGTGCAGGCGCTGGCCGGCGAAGTGTATCCTTGTATACTTTCACGCGGAGGGAGCGCTCTGCGCAGGTGCACTACGTAGTTGTGACGTCACTACTACGTAGTGTGCCTGTGCAGAGCGCTCCCTCCCGGCCGCGTGAATGCCTACAAGGATACGCTTCACCGGGCAGCGCCTGCGCAGTAATTCGCAACCACCCCCACCCGGAAGGGTCCAATGGAGGGGGGGGGGCGGAGGAGAATGGGGGACCGGTGGGCATGAGGAGAGCCCACTAAACATGCCTGATCCCCCTGTTTTACATTTTATTTTCCAATAAGGTATCCTTAATCCTATCCTATAAAAGCACTTACTAGTAGAGCTGCTCAAATCCGGAACCGGGAGATACCCGAATAGTAGCTATCCAGATAACTCCCAGTAAACCTGGGTGGGTGTCAATCTTACCGTACTGACGTCTTTTTCGTCCGTCCCTCAGCGCCTCCCACGATGCGTTCCACGCGCGTCACGTGATTACAAACACTTCCTCCTTCAACCCGGAAGGAGGAAGTGTTTGTAATCACGTGACTGCCGATTGGACTGCATTGTGGGAGGCGCCTAAGGACAGACGAAGAAGACGTCATGATAGGCAAGATTAAACCCCCCCCCCCCCTCCCGCCCAGCCCGCAACTATCCGGATTCATCCGGTTCCGGATTTGAGCATCCTTGGAAAGATGGCCCCCAAAACTTTGCAAGACGCATGCACTGCATGCATTGCTGATTGAATGACACCCGTTTGAACCCAACCATTGCACCCCCATGTCTGTATTTTCAGTGAGCTTTCCCCAACTAATGACAGTTGAACCCCAATATAACTGATGATCACAATCATCAAATTACGATTTCGCTAAATTTTGAGTACATTTTCGCAATTATGCTTATACGTAATTACGATTTGCAAATTCAATTGATTTTGTGCAGTCATTCGTAATTTCGCATAAAATTTTGAGAAATTTTGCGTAATTTATTGCCGACTTTAGCAGTGAATAGCAAAGTCCCCATATATGCTATTGACACCAAAATTGCTACATATGTTAAGCAGAATAATGGGTACAAGTCACAAAAAGAATTTTTCAAAAAGACCTTGTGGTTTTTAAGAAAATAGATTTTAAAAATGCAAAAGAAAAATGATTTTTAAACTTAGAAAAATGACAGTTTAACCACTTGAGGACCGCAGTGTTAAGCCCCCCTAAAGACCAGGCTCTTTCATGCTGCACTGGGCTGTGCAGGCTTTTCAGCCTCCTGCACAGCCCAGCTAAGAAGCATGACTCCCCTCATATTTTTGTCCCTAAGGGGACATGCAGCCTGGGGTGTCCGATCGCTGCTGCTGCCACTTTTTTTTTCTCCCCAGCATCATAGAGGCTTTCTCTCCCTCCGTCCCCCTCCCTCCCCTCCGCCTATAGAAATGAACAGGACGGTGATCCGTCCTGTTCTCCGCCTCTCATAGGCATCAGCCTATGAGAGGACGGCAATCCCCGGCCAATCAGAGGCCGGGGATCGCCAATCTCGCACAGCGCTGCAGGGAAACCGCAGCGCAATACGGATGTAAACAAAGCGGATTTCTTTCCCCTTTCGTTTACAAACAGTCTGCTAGCCGCGATCGGCGGCTAGCAGGCTAATCACGGACCTCTGCACCATGAACGGGCAGGGAACGATCGCACTTGACGCCAATCGGCGTCAGGCGGTCCTGGGGCTACCACCACGGTCACGACCATGGGCGTGACGCGGTCGCTATGTAGTTAAAAAACATTTTTCTTTGCATTTTTTGCCTCTGAAGTCGTCACAAAATGATGTGAAATTTTGTGAAAATTACGCAAAAAATTGCGCAAAATTTTGAAATACTACTATTACATTCAAAATTAATTACGATTTTCTTTGAAATTTCGCATTACGATTACGATGCGTAATTGCGAATTTTTATGCAAAATTTCGGCCCACCACTGCGCAATATATAATGCGGGTATAAATTTATCCAACAAGAAGTCTCCAGGGATGCTGTTGTACACTTTGGCTCGTGCACTTTTTCCTGGACGCAATTTATTGCAGTTTGCAAGTTTTTTTTATGCTTTGTTAAACAAACCTGTTAGTTCCGCAGAATCGTACTGTAGATGGTTATTTGGAAGCCACCCAAGTGTGCTTTGTGAGGAGCGAAGTACATTTACCTTGGTTTGTTTTATGTTATCTTACTGGCAGCTCACGCCCTCCCTTGGGAGTTCTTCCAAAACTCCCAGCTGGACTTGTTTGGTGACATGTCACAGTGAGTTAATGACTGCCTAGGCTGGTTACATTGTGAAAGTGTGACTCTCGTAAAAAGTGGTGGAACTCGGAAGAGAGGAAGAAAAAACCGGTGATCTTTTTGCTTATCTGGGTCAGGCAGACCTAAGCAGTTTGGGTCTGGCTGTCGCTGACTTGGCACAGAGTGATCTCACATATCTGATGAGCTTTCAGCTTCTGACAGGAAACGATAATCTGGAGTCTTTCATTTTTATTATTTGTGCAAGTGAACTTAACCAACTTGAAATAATGTCAGTATATATATATATATATTTAACCTCTTGAGGACCACAGTGTTAAACCCCCCTAAAAACCAGACCATGTTTTGTAAAATAGGCCACTGCAGCTTTAAGGCCTTGCTGCAGGGCCGCACAACACAACACACAAGTGGCTCAGCCACCCCCCCACCCCCCGTTTGCTCTCCACCAACAGATCTCTCTGTTGGTGGGGTCTGATCGCTCCCCCAATGTTGGGGTTTTTTTTGTAAATATTTGTATTTATTTTTAAATAAAAATGCTTATTTTGTTTTTATTTTTACAACCCTCTCTCCCTCCCAGGGCCAGCCTATCACCGCCGATCGCTTTTTTGTCCCCCAGGGGGACAGCCGTGTCACACTTGCTTGGTAGACGGAGACTGTTAGACAGAGAAACCGCCGTCTAATTAGCATGTACAGCGCTGCGATCTAAGGCAGTGCTGTACATGCTAATTAGACGCCGTTTTTCGTTGGGAGACTGAAGGCGAAGCAGCAGGAGATAGACGTGCAGCGTTCGCGCGATCTCCTGCAAAACGAAGCCCCAGGACTTTACGCCAATCGGCGTTAGGCAGTACTGGGGATGCTGCTGTGGCCACACCCATTGGCGTGCCGCGGTCGGCAAGCAGTTAAAGAGAATTTGTACTTTAAAAAAAAAAACCTCTGAGGCATACTTACCTCAGGAGGGAGAATCCTCAGGGTCCCAATGTGTCTTCCACCTCCCCTGTAGCTTCGGAGAATCCAGCGCTGGCTCCCCCGAAACCACCTCCCGACAAGCTTGACAAGCAGAGATTTATTTACCTCCTCACGATCCTGCGCAGGCGCATTAGCGGCTCTTGGTTCAGGTGAGGCAGAAATAGCTGATCCTGATCGTATCCGCTCTATTGCGCAGACGCAAAGGACTCACGTAGAGTGGATTCGATGAGGTTCGGCTATTTCCGCTTTACCTGAACGAAGAGCGCAGGTCAGGATCGTGGTAGGTAAGTATAATCACCTTGCCACGGTTTGGGGGGCTGCAGCACTGGATTGCCGAAGCACCGGAGGACAAGGAAGCCTCGTTAGGATCCAGAGGCTTCCCCCTCCCAAGGTAAGTATCCCGCAGAGGGGTAAGTACTAGCTGCAAGCGGAGTAGGTCTTTATTTGGAAGGCCTGCATAGAGGGCATTGCAATAGTCCAGCCATGAGGTGATGAAGGTGTGAATTAGTGCATTACACAGACATGCTACCTCTCTGATCCTGAGCGACTCCACCCAGCCCAGATTCTCAGAAAGTGCCGGAACAGCCGGATCTGATCTTACGCTTCCAGCAGATGTTAGAGCAATAGAACGCCGATAAGGTGGATTGTGAGAACCAGCGGACGCTTACTTGCTGCAGAGCTGCTTAGCTTGTGATTTTTTTCCCCCACCTCACGTCCTCTTTAGCCCTAATGTCACACTAAGATAAGAGTGTTTACTGATTGCAGAACCCATCGCCAACTTCCCAACCCTGAGACTTCTACGTCCTGCCCAAACGCCGGAAAACCCAGAACTCATTCCTGCGCTGCTGAGGGAACCACAAGACAGAAACTGAACAGTAACACGCCTGAGATAATCTAGGCAGTAGAGATGACCCGAACAGTTCGCCGGCGGACAGTTCCCGCCAAATTTCCACTGTTCACGTTCTCTGCGAACTACCAACATATGGCGTGTTCGACCCGCCCCCTTTACATCATCATGGAGTCAAACTTTGACCCGTTACCTCACAGTCAGCAGACACATGGCAGCCAATCAGCTAGCACCCCTTCCTGGACCCCCCACCCCCAATCAAAAAGCAGTTGTGGTGACCATATTGGTTTCATTATCTGCTGGTTGCTGACTGTTAGTGAGAGCAGGGTCAGACTTGCTGCAGATAGGTAGGGAAAGTAATAGCTAGGCCTGTGTCTGCGTTCCTTACTTGCTGTGAAAGCACCCCAAACAGCCCTTTTGAGGGCTAGCACATCAGTCTCCTGTTTTGTGTGTGTGACACTCCACAGCCCACTGACACCCAGAGCTGTGTGCACACTACTGCTGTTGCCTCATTAAAGAGAACCCGAGGTGGCTTTGTATAACGTTAGTGGGGCACAGAGGCTGGTTGGGCACACTAACACCAGCCTCTGTTGCCCCATCGTGTGTGTCAAAGACCCCCCTGCTCGCCGCTATACCCCCGCAATGCTGGCGACACGCAGCGTGTCGCCAGCACAATGTTTACCCTAGCGCTGTCTGTCAGCGCCGCTCCGCCGCCTCCTCCGCATCGCCGCTACCCGCCCTCGTCCCTTCCCTCACGCTGATTGGAGGGAAGGGACGAGGGCGGGTAGCGGCGATGCGGAGGAGGCGGGGGAGCGGCGCTGACAGACAGCGCTAGGGTAAACATTGTGCTGGCGACGCGCTGCGTGTCGCCAGCACTGCGGGGAGGATAGCGGCGAGCAGGGGGGTCTTTGACACACACAATGGGGCAACAGAGGCTGGTGTTAGTGTGCCCAACCAGCCTCTGTGCCCCACTAACGTTATACAAAGCCACCTCGGGTTCTCTTTAAGTTACAGACACAGAACCACTCCAGTCAGTCCATTATTATTTCACTGTATTCTAAAAGTACTATTGCATTTCTCTGTGTGTGACACTTCACAGCCCACTGACACCCAGAGCTATGCAAACTACTGCTATTGTTGCTATATTAAGTTGCAGGCACAATACCACTCCAGTGCATTATTTGTACGAAAGTAATGTGATTTCTGCCCATAAAACCAGACTTTGCGTCAACTCTGTAATTTTTGGTGGGACTTTTGGCATGGATCCCCCTCCGGCATGCCCCCATCCAGGTGTTAGACTCCTAGAAACAACTTTTCAATCACTTTTGTGGCCAGAAACAGTCTTTGTAGGTTTTCAAATTTGCCTGCCCATTGCGAAAGTTTGTGTTCGCTGTTCACGAGCGAAAAATTCTATGTTCGCGGCATCTATTCTCTACCAGGCAGCAGACAGGATCTGTACTGGCAGCAGGCTGAGGCAGTGGGGGACAGAGCCAACAGGGGTTTCTGTGCAGAATGTAGGGGGCCCCATGCGAGTAGTTGTGGTCATAACAGATCATGGGTGGATCCAAGAAGTTAAATAAACATATAGACTGTGCTTGTCAAAATGGAAAATATATAAAAACTTTAATCCCGGTTGTCAAGTACACAACCCAAATAAATATGCGTGCAGAGGAAGCAATCCTGTAAAAACTGATATTAAAATCACGATTGTAATATTTCCTGAAGTAGCAGGATAATGAGGACTTTAATCTTATTAGGATTTGTATAACACAGAAGTTCTGTTCTCAAATGTAACACTATGGACAGGGCCGGCGCTACCATAGAGGCAAAGGAGGCAATTGCCCCAGGGCCCCTGAGCCTGTAGGGGCCCCCAGTGTCTACAAGAGGAAAAATGTTTTTTTCAAAAAGACCTTATAGTTTTTGAGAAAATCGATTTTAAAGTTTCAAAGGAAAAAAAAATACACATTTAAAAACCCGCCGACTTTAACGGTTAATAGCAAATCCACCTTAAATGCTAGAAACTCTAAATTTGCAGGATATGTTAAGTAGATTATTGGGAATAAGAGGGAAAAACTATTTTTTAAAAAGACCTTATCGTTTTTGAGAAAATCGATTTTAAAATTTCGAAGGAAAAAAGTATACTTTTAAATGCGGTAAATGTCACTTTTAGTAGCAAACCTAACGGTAGTGTAATTTTACATGCATCAAAAGAAAGAGAAATACATTTCCTGGCGGGGTTTCCAGGGGGTCCATACGCAGCTGCAGCGCTTTGGCCAGGGATCGCTATACAGCCGCAATATTGCTGTATGAAGATCCCTGGCATTTTTTCCTATTTTCCCAATTTTTTTATTTATGTTTAGAGTGTGGGAATTTTTTTTTTCATTATGTGGGGTCCCCCCTCCTGAAACTTTTTAACCCCTTGTCCCCCATGCAGGCTGGGATAGCCAGAATGTGGAGCTCCAACCGATTGGGGTCACCCTGACTATACCAGCTGCAAAAAAGGTCCCTTATTGCCGATTTTTGTTCCGGGGTATCTGTTGGGGGGGGCCCCATTGTTGCTTAAACTGGCCCTGACTATGGATGTCTATTCCGTGTTTAAATAGTAGTAAATAAGGAGGTCTCCAAAGGTGTAGCATCCAGTTAATGCACTTCGGTATAATAATGGAGTAATCTCACCCTCCGTGGTTTTCAAACTGGGAGCAGATGTTGTCTTCAGAGGAGCCGCTCAATCTCACCCGCCCCGGCCGGCGGCAGAGTGAGAGAGACTGACTACTGCTAGGATTCGTGCAGTGTTGGGCAGGAGTGCCCAGCTCCCGGGGAATCCAAGTGGCGTGGATGATAGCAGCCTTCAGCTGGTCGGGCTTCCGTCCTTCGCTAGCGATGTTGCAGCACGGAACTCCGACACGCCTCCTTCCCCTATGTGGCGTGACGTCACGACTGTAGCCTCCGCTGACATTTCGGAAGGAACGCCTCCCTTTCTCAAAGCTTGGCTACTGGGGGATAGGAGGGTGGCTTTTTGAGGCATGTGAATATGCTAATCAGCCTATTCAAAAGCATACCACTCAAGGTCTTTATTGAGTCCATGCGGGATTAATGTGTTTAAGTTGAATATCCACGTTGTTTCACGTCTTGACATCTCTAATAGGTAATCTCCACCTCTCCAAGATCTAGTTACTTGTTCAATCACACAATATTTAGATCCTTTAACCCCCTTGCCGGTTATCCCGAGCTCAGCTCGGGGTAACCTGTGCAGGAGGATTTCTCAGGCCCTGCTGGGCCGATTTCTATCAAATAAAAAACAGCACACGCAGCCGGCACTTTGCCAGCCACGTGTGCTACCTGATCGCCGCAGCAGCGCGGTGATCCGCCGCGTGCAGCGGCGAAAGAGGGTCCCCCCAGCCGCCCGAGCCCAGCGCAGCCGGAACAAACAGTTCCGGCCAGCGCTAAGGGCTGGATCAGAGGTGGCTGACGTCGGGACGTCGGCTGACGTCCATGACGTCACTCCGCTCGTCGCCATGGCGACGAGGAAAGCAAAACAAGGAAGGCCGCTCATTGCGGCCTTCCTTGTTACTTCTGATCGCCGGAGCGCCCTCTAGTGGGCTTTCATGCAGCCAACTTTCAGTTGGCTGCATGAAATAGTTTTTTTTTTATTTAGAAAAAAACCTCCCGCAGCCGCCCTGGCGATCTTAATAGAACGCCAGGGAGGTTAAAGGAACATCCATGTTCCATTTTATAGTGTGCCGACAATGGATGTTTTTTATTGCCCTTTTTAATATTTGTGCAGTGCTCGCTCATTCTTTCCTTCAATGGGCGTTTCGTCCTACCAACATAGTGCTTTGAACAAGGGAATGTTAACACATAAATTACCCCTTTTGTGTCACAATTTGTAATATTTTTCATACTAAATTTATCATGACCAGCTGTTGAAGTGATTTCGTAGACCCTTTCTGTAGGAGAGTCCAGTTCTTTACAGGCTCTACAGTATCTACATCTCTTGAAATATCCCTTAGACTTCTTCATTTCAGACTTTTTGATGGTGGGTGCTAGTATATTACCTACATTTCTAGATTTTTTAAAAATTACTCTCGGGTGTTCAGAAAGTATAGGGGTAAGCATAGGGTCCTCTCTTAACAAACCCCAATACCTCCCAACTATATTTCTCACTTTAGTGGCCTGGGAGGAATATTTCATAATCGCGCTGGGTTGCTGGAAAGTGTAACTATTATGGCTATCCTTCTCTTCCAATAAATCATGTCTCGCAGTACTTTTTGCCTTCTCCCTAGCTTCTAGAATGATGTCTTGGGGGTAGCCCTTATATTCAAATTTTTCTTGCATGATTTCAGCCTCTGCTTCAAAGTCACCAATCTTGGAGCAATTTCTCCTAATGCTACGTACACACATGCGACAACGATCGTTCGTTGTCAACGACGAACGATCTTTTAATTGACGAAAGAACGACCGAAGTAAAGTTAGTTGTAAAAAGTATGTAACGATCACATCGTTAGAACGAACGTTACACCACGTAAAAGCACTTAATGCGCCTGCGCATAAAATTGTAAAGTTCCTTGGAGAAAAAGTGAAATGCGCATGTCCAGCCTGGTACGAACGATCGTTTCCAACGATGTGCCACTTTTGCTAACGATCGTCGGTGGTAAAAATCCGCCAAGACAGAACTTTGTTTTGTAGCGATTTGCCTCGTTCGTCGTTTGCCTTAATAGTCGTTGGTTCGTTTTTTGTAACGATCGTCGTTGGTAAAGATCGGGGAACGATCGTTACAAACGACTATAGTCGCATGTGTGTACGCACCTTTAGTCTTAGGAACTGGCCTTTGGGGATATTCATCAACCACTTTAGATGGTGACAACTATCTACCTTAAAGAGGAATTCCAGTGAAAATAATGTAGTAAAAAAGTGCTTCATTTTTTTACCATAATTATGTATAAATGATTTAGTCAGTGTTTGCTTATTGTAAAATCTTTCCTCTCCCCGATTTACATTCTGACATTTATCACATGGTGACATTTTTACTGTGGGCAGGTTATGTAGCTGCTCCTAGCTGGTTTGGCTGTTAGAGACAGCTGTAAACAGCTAATTCCTGTCTGTGAGCCTTGTTACATTGTAACAAACTGCCAAAAGTACTGCGGGTCCCAGAGCTTCTTGTGGGAGGGGTTTCAGCACAAAATCAGTCATACAGCGCCCTCTGATGGTCTGTTTGTGAAAATCATTATATTTCTCATGTAAAAGGGGGTATCAGCTACTGATTGGGATAAAGTTCAATTCTAGGTTGGAGTTTCTCTTTAATATAACTGTTAGTGTCCACCGGTTTTAGGTAAGTTTTGGTTAAAATCCTGCTCTCCTCTTTGTATACCGTCAGATCTAAAAAAAATTGACCTGCTGTCTACTAAATTCTCCAGTGAATTTTAAATTGTATTCATTGAATTTTAATTGTCCAGTGACGTGTCAGTAAGGCCTAGTTCACAAAGCTATGGGGGATTTTTAATAAAATCACATCGCTCAAGTGTGAACACTCACATAGCATTGCATTAGCAAGAGCTTTTCAAATCGCAAGCGCTTAGAAAAAGCTCTTGTAGTGTGAACCAGGTCTTAAAACAAAAGTACATGAACCTAGCTTACATTCTGTACGCACTAAATACATTTGCATCAACTCAGAATAACTAACAAATCGTTGATCATCCCTAACGAGTGAGGTACACACTTTTACTTATGATTGACCAATCACTGACCAATTTGACCATCTCCATGTAGTACGGACTGTACAGCATCCTGTCAGTTGTCCAAACTCCTCCCACTATCCCATCATCACCCACAAGAGGTAGTCAGGGAGGAGCTCAGAGGGGGCATCAGCTAGTCTTTTCCTGTGAACACAGAGATGACCCCGCCCACTTCTCCCCTGTGCTGGATGGAAATGGGGCGGGGTCAGGTGATGGCTCTGTGCTGGGGGAGCACTTCCCATGCTGCTGGCAGCTCTAAACTGTGTATCACATGGCACCCTATTTCTGATGTAGAAAATTTTTTGGGACAAAAACAAAATCGCACCAGCGGAAAGGGGACCATGATCGAGGCAAGGCTTCTCGGCACACCCGGCGCGCCGCGTAGCTTCTGAGTTTGGTGCAGCTTTAGCAGTTATGTGCATGGGTAATTCTGGGATCAGACAATTGCCGGACCCCAAATTGCCTCTCCCTCCGAGTTGCTACGACTTGAAAGGGAATAGTAATTAACGCCGTTGGAATTTCAGTGGCTCACCCTGCGCCAAAGTGACTGGGCGGCGAAAGCGAATGTACGCACCAGGATTACCATGCGGGGCCCTTCCAAACAGCAAGTCGCATTCACTCTGAAAACTGAGCGGAAACACGGCCAGTGTAAAAGGGCCCTAATCTTGCTGTCTATTGGCACTGTAGCGATATATAATAGAATACAGTAAATTATTCAGGATATCCACTTTCATAGTAGTTTTCCTGGATTCAGCACCTTCCTATATTCATATATATAGCTGTATATTGGTTGGTAAGACCGCCCTCCCAGTGATATCACAGCCTAAGCTGATAAGCTATGCGGCATTGTCCCCCAGAGCCTTCTGGGAGGCCAGGTATTACTTCTACTGGCTTTGGAACTCTCATAGTTACACAGTTATTTTGGTTGAAAAAAGACATACGTCCATCGAGTTTAACCAGTATAAAGTACAACACCAGCCTGCTCCCTCACATATCCCTGTTGATCCAGAAAAAGGCGAAAAAACCCTTACAAGGCATGGTCCAATTAGCCCCTAAAGGGAAAAATTCCTTCCCGACTCCAGATGGCAATCAGATAAAATCCCTGGATCAACATCATTAGGCATAACCTAGTAATTGTAGCCATCGATGTCTTTCAATGCAAGGAAAGCATCTAAGCCCCCTTTAAATGCAGATATAGAGTTTGCCATAACGACTTCCTGTGGCAATGCATTCCACATCTTAATCACTCTTACTGTAAAGAACCCTTTCCTAAATAAATGGCTAAAACGTTTTTCCTCCATGCGCAGATCATGTCCTCTAGTCCTTTGAGAAGGCCTAGGGACAAAAAGCTCATCCGCCAAGCTATTATATTGCCCTCTGATGTATTTATACATGTTAATTAGATGCCCTCTAAGGCGTCTTTTCTCTAGACTAAATAAACCCCGTTTATCTAACCTTTCTTGGTAAGTGAGACCTTCCATCCCACGTATCAATTTTGTTGCTCGTCTCTGCACCTGCTCTAAAACTGCAATATCTTTTTTGTAATGTGGTGCCCAGAACTGAATTCCAAATTCCAGATGTGGCCTTACTAGAGAGTTAAACAGCGGCAATATTATGCTAGCATCTCGAGTTTTTATTTCCCTTTTAATGCATCCCAAAATTTTGTTAGCTTTAGCTGCAGCTGCTTGGCATTGAGTACGATTATTTAACTTGTTGTCAATGAGTACTCCTAAGTCCTTCTCCAAGTTTGATGTCCCCAACTGTATCCCATTTATTTTGTATGGTGCTAGACCATTGGTACGACCAAAATGCATGACTTTACATTTGTCAACATTGAATTTCATCTGCCATGCATGTGCCCATATAGCCATCCTATCCAGATCCTGTTGCAATATGACACTATCTTCCTGAGAGTTGATGATTCTGCACAATTTTGTATCATCTGCAAAAATAGCAACATTGCTCACTACTGCACCTACTAGGTCATTAATAAATAAATTGAAGAGCACTGGACTCAGAACAGACCCCTGTGGGACCCCACTGCTAACAGTCTCCCATTTTGAGTACGATCCATTGACCACAACTCTTTGTTTTCTGTCCATTAGCCAGTTCCCTATCCATGAACACAGACTCTTCCCCAGTCCTTGCATCTCAGTAAACAAACATTTCGCACAGCTGCATCTGACAGGACTAAGGAAGTCACCACCACATTTTACAATGGGCCAACACTGACTATTTTCACTACAGTTACTTTTTTTTTATTCAAGCCCGAATGTTTTATGACTACTGTAATATATTTAAGTATTAAACGCCAAGGGTTAATAATCGTGTGCCTTCTAATAAACCCCAATTTCCTTGGATCCACACGGCAACTGCGGCAGACAAAAGGAAGGCAGGAAGAGCCAATCAATGAGCTAGCAGCTGTGTCAACGGATACACTAACAGGTAATCGCTGATTCTCGCCCACTGCACCTTCCTCTTCTGTAAAACCGGATATTTGCATATTAGGCGAGTTGTTTTCTCAACACTGTTTATTGCAGGCCTATTATCTACTACCTAGGTGACTCTTTTTATTACTGTAAATGATGCATAGGAGGTCATACAGCACTACTGCCACCAGGTGGTGAAGATTATAACTGCAATAGTGAAAGTTAAAGGACACCTGACATGAGAAGAATATGGGGCTGCCATATTTATTTCCTGTTAAGCAATACCAGTTGCCTGGCAGCCCTGCTGATCTATTTGGCTGCAGTAGTGTCTGAATAACACCAGGAACAAGCATGCAGCTATTCTTGTCAGTGCTGACAATAATGTCAAAAATGCCTGATCTGCTGCATGCTTGTTCAGGGGCTATGGCTAAAAGTATTAGAGGAAGAGAGGAACAGCAGGACAGCCAGGCAACTAGTATTGCTTAAAAGGAAATAAATATGGTAGCTTTAATATCCCTGTCACTTCAAAGATGGTCTGTAGTAAAAAAAAAATATAAAAAATAAAATACTAATTTCTTTTATTATAATATTCATGTATAATTTATTAGTCAACAATTGTAACATTTTTCCTCACCCCGATTAACATTCTGAAATTAATCAAAGATGCCCACTTCTTTAGTCCTGTCAGGTGCAGCTCTGCAGAATGTTAGTTTCAGAGAATTCAATACTGCCTGGTCTCCCAGGATGCTCTGGGAGGATTCCGCATAGCTAAATAGCCTAGGCTAAGCATAACTGGAAAGGTGGGGCTACATATCAATATATAGCAATATATAGCAATAGGAAGTGTTTTTGATGCTGAAACCAGGAAAATTACAGTAAAAGTGGGTATCCTGAATAATCTACTAATCTATGGAACTCACTTCCACAATCAGTACGAGAGGCTCCTTCTCTGGACAGCTTTAAAAAAAGGCTAAAAACTCACCTCTTTTCCCGAGCCTTTGAGACTGCATAATGCAGGGTCACAGCGCTTTGAGTCCCCAGGGAGAAAAGCGCTATATAAATATTATTGTTATTGTTATTGATGTCACTACAGGGCCAATACACAGCAAGATTAGGACCCTTTTACACTGGCCATGTTTCGATCCAGCTTTCAGAATGCATGTGATTTGCTGTTTGGAAAGGCCCCGCATGGTAATCCTCAGGGTCGGGCAGAGGTGAGAGAGACTCCAGCCTCAGGGCGCAGTGTAGGAGGGGAGCAGGGCGGGGGCGAGCAGAGGCAAGAGAGGCTCCAGCCTCAGGGCGCAGTGTAGGAGGGGAACAGGGCGGGGGCGAGCAGAGGCGAGAGAGGCTCCAGCCTCAGGGCGCAGTGTAGGAGGGGAGCAGGGCGGGGGCGAGCAGAGGCGAGAGAGGCTCCAGCCTCAGGGCGCAATGTAGGAGGGGAGCAGGGCGGGGGCGAGCAGAGGTGAGAGAGGCTCCAGCCTCAGGGCGCAGTGTAGGAGGGGAGCAGGGCGGGGGCGAGCAGAGGCGAGAGAGGCTCCAGCCTCAGGGCACAGTGTAGGAGGGGAGCAGGGCGGGGGCGAGCAGAGGCGAGAGAGGCTCCAGCCTCAGGGCGCAGTGTAGGAGGGGAACAGGGCCGGGCCGAGGCGAGAGAGGCTCCAGCCTCAGGATGCAGTGTAGGAGGGGGCGCACAACTCACTCAGCTATCATTCCCCTATTGTGTTTGAAGCAGAGACAAATAGTAATAAATAACTAGAGATTAAGGTGTTGGGGGCCCTGGGGTGCATCTTAGTCTAATAGCAATCAGTGTGTGACGGCTGGGGTGGGAGGGGCGCACTTTGGTGTCTTAGCCTTGCGTGCTGGTGGACATGTCCCAGCTCTGGTAATCCTGGTGCATACTTTCGCTTTTGCCACCCGGTCACTTTGGCGTAGTGAACTGAATGACCGCTCACTCTGCCGCGGCTGAAATTCCAGGCGGCGTTAATTACTATTCCCCCTCACTACAGGGCCTCTTTAATAGTAAATCTATACAGATTACCAAGAAAGTGGAACTAAACCAGGACTGCCATTTTGTACTGCTTAAAAAAAAAATGTTACGGCATCAGCTCACTTGTGCAGTTCAAGAGCAATCGCAGGTTAGTTAGTATTCATATAGCGCCAACATCTTCTCCAGCGCTGTACAGAGTATATTGTCCCTCAGAGGGGCTCACAATCTAGTCCCTACCATAGTCATATGTCTTTGTATGTATCATGTAGTGTATGTATCATAGTCTAGGGACAATTTTAGGCGGGAAGCCAATTAACTTATCTGTATGTTTTTGGGATGTGAGAAGAAACGAGAGTGCCCGGAGGATACCCATGCAGACACAGGAAGAACATAAACTCTGTGCCGTTATTGCCTGGGCTGGGATTTAAACCGGGAACCCAGCGCTGCAAGGTGAGAGCGCTAACCTCTAGGCCATAGTGCTGCCCATCGTGTACCAGCCTTTAGGGTGTATACACACATTCACTTTTCCAATTTTACCAATCTTCATACTACATGGAAAAATTGGCCAATCAAAATTTTAAGCAAACATCTTTTCTGGTCCAACCAATTCCTGTCATCCTGCTGTGTAGAGCTGCTGATGTGTCTGGGATCATTGCCAAGTTGTATGACCCAATTTCTGCAGTCCATGGGTTCGCACAGCATCAAACAGGTTGGGTGCCTGATATGGGGTGTAGGCGAAGCTGCAGTCAGGTTAATGCAGAGGATATCACCACACCGAGTTTCGATGAAAGCACGCTTTTTATTGTGCTCAGTATCCACAAAGATCAGACAATTGCTGTTTCGGGGGCCTCGCAAGGTCCCCCTTTAACAAGGCGTGTGGTTTTACACTAAAAAACGTGCTATCATCAAAACTTATTGTTCCAATATCCTCATCATGGCTCAAATACTGGTAAGCTTTGGGACAGATGGCCTCACATATGACTAATACTAAGAATACTTTGGGGTACAGAGGGGTTCATGAACAGCTCAACAACTGCAAGATCCTGCAAAAAAAAAAAAATTCTAATCCTCTCCCCTCCACCACCGAGCTTCACAGTTGGTATTTTTGCAAAGCCTGGTGCTGTGCAGTGAAAACCTCTATATTTTGGTCTGGATTGTCTGAAGGATATTGTCGCAGAAGCCTCGTGGTATATTCATATGCAACTTTGCAAACCCAAGTGATATCTATTTTCTTTTTGTTGCACCAGAAAAAAGGTAAGATAACAAAACACAAATATAAATTACTTTTGGCTGTGTATCGCCCTTAGCAAATGATTGCAGTTATGACCTACGTGCAGCTACAAGTACAAAGTCTCATGCAGCAGATGGCATGCTTCCCACACAGGACTGACCTGACCTCATGGGGCCAGTCTGGGATTATCTACAGACAAATAAGTCATCCAGAGTTTGCAGTGAAACTGGCACACGGTCAGCATAGATCATGTGAGCAGATAACAGTCGCTAGTGTTGTCACACCAAACACGGGCCTCACAGTTTTCTGCTGACAGCTTTTACAAGGTATGAAAACTATTCATGGTATTATGTTTTGGGTTTAGGGCATTCCCGCTTTGCAACATTTTTCACTGATATGTAAATGGTACTTGAACTGATCTATGGCATAAGATAAACGTTTGGCTGTACAGTGCCAAGCCTACACAGAATTATGTCTAAAAAGATCCCGACTTCGTGTTCATGTAATTAAGGCTCAGTGAGATTGGGCGCAGGGTAAAGCCAAAAAACAGCTCACCCTGATCCTGCTAAAGTCCCGGTGGCGTTAGTTATTCCCCGTCCAGACCGCCTTTGACTCGTGGCAAGATGCAATTCCGTGGCTGGCAGCTGAGCTGAATTATGCAATCTTTGTTGTAATTTGGGTTTTGTCCTTTTGACGGCGCCCAAATGACCGATTGTGCGTCGTTATAGCCGTAATTCACATTATGGCCTACGGTGGTGCCTGGTGTGCCCAAATTCCTAGCGCCATTTTTGCCTGGCTTGCACTACTTTACAGAATGTGGCTCTGGAACGCAGGGTGCCCAAACATTACTCGATATTGACTCAGAAGAGAATCAGTACTGCAACATGGCGGCCGATCTTTCAATCAACTGAATCGATTGAGAATGGTGGGAAAATCTCAGTCGCAAATGTCCTCCCCAGTGCCCGTGTGCAGCGAGTCTCACATCCCCGTCTGCGCTACTGGACTCCTCCAGTGTCCACCGTCACCGTCACAGCGAGCACCTGTTCCGAGTGACACTGGAGCCTGTGTGACATCATACGTGTTGAGTCACATGGTACTATCTCTCGGAGGCCAGGAGTCGCACACACTTACATTTGGGGGGGCAGCAGCAGTGTGAGGCAGAGCAGGATTATCCACTAGACAACCTAGGCATGTGCCTAAGGCCTACTGGGTGTCAAGGGACCCACCTGCCCCCTTCTCTCCACCTCAGCTTATCAAAAGAACCCCAAATCTACTACCTTGCCTAGAGCTCCATTACATCTTAATCCATCTCTGGGGTGAGGACGATTTCTAATAGATTCCATGCTTAAATATATTGGGAATCGCTGTGCAGTGTGTGGCTAAGCAATAGATCCCTCTCTGATCATATTCAGTCACAGGGGGATCTATCTACTGGTCAATCTGGCCATACGAGTGATGTATTGCCAGATAAAGAATGTCATCTGTTTTAAAACCAAAAATAAAACGGAGTAAAAAATAAATAAAATAAAATCGTATTTATCCTTTTCCTAAATAGAATTGTTTATCTATTTATTTTATTGATATATGGTGCATGCAGATACCTCTACGGATACAACTGATGCTCACTGTACCGGCAGGAAGGCTGAGCTGTGCATGTGGCTGTCTCTGCAGACACACCCAATACTCACTGTGCCGGCAGGAAGGCTGAGCTGTGCATGTGGCTGTGTCTGCAGATACACCCAATACTCACTGTGCCGGCAGGAAGGCTGAGCTGTGCATGTAGCTGTCTCTGCAGACACACCCACTACTCACTGTACCGGCAGGAAGGCCGAGCTGTGCATGTAGCTGTCTCTGCAGATACACCCAATACTGACTGTGCCAGCAGGAAGGCTGAGCTGTGCATGTGGCTATCTCTGCAGATACACCCAATACTCACTGTACCGGCAGGAAGGCTGAGCTTTGCATGTGGCTGTCTCTGCAGATACACCCAATACTGACTGTGCCAGAAGGAAGGCTGAGCTGTGCATGTGGCTGTCTCTGCAGATACACCCAATACTCACTATGCTGGCAGGAAGGCTGAGCTGTGCACGTGGCTGTCTCTGTAGGTAGCACCCAAGGTAATAAGTTTGAAATAAGTGGTCTGAAACTCAGCATTTCTTTGCTCTAAAAGATTTCTTACAGCCTTAAACATACTAGCACAAAAAACATAATTGTAGCTGAACAGCATACAAACAGTTAAACACAGCACTTTGCCCAGCAGTGGAAAGCCCCCTCAGCTTGTAATCCACATCTAAAGAGGAGATAAAATTATCTTTTGTTTACATCCCACAGTTGTTACAATGGCCTCTATTCACAAAGTATTATCGCATTCAGTATTGCTCAAAACAGATTTTACCGATCACCTTCCCAAGTTATAATTCACTAAACCTGTTACCGCCACAGTTGTGAGGTAAATTACCGACTTGTGCAGTATTACCTCAGGAAATGTCAATTCACAAAGATTTCCACAATTAATTTACCGGCCAAAAGTGTTCAGTAATTTTCTCCAGCTCACAGCAGCCAATAACCTGCTCCCCCCCTCCTGTCTCTGTGCAGCATCTTGACAGACAGCCTTTGGGGAGAGCCACACAGCCTGCTTCTCACTGTGATTGGATGCGACAGGGATGACGGTGGGTCTTTCAGTGTATCAAAATAGAACAAACTGACAATTCTGCTGGCATCTCTGCATCCCTTTAGATGTGCATATTTGTATTGTAGCAAATAGAAGAGCTCCCCCTGGTGGCTGCAGCACATCTAAAGGGATGACAGGCTGCACAGTAAAGAAAACCTCCGAGTCCTACACACACAGCTCCCGGCCTGCTGCCCTGCTAGAAGGCTGGTAAGTGACACTTACCGACCACGGATTAGTGAATTGTGGCATGTTTGTTCAGAAAATTACCGAACTTCTGCCTCATGAGGGAAAACGTTTGTGAATTTGGAAAACAAGTGTAAAATGCTGCGGGAGGTATTTTACCGTCCAAAATGCTGTTACCAACCTGCTTATTGTGAACAGAGCCCATTGTGTGCAACAACTGAAAACAAGCTCTCTCTGCTTTAAGTTCAGAAGAGCTCACTATAAGATTTTAATATATATTTAAAAGCAGCATGAATAAAATGCAATGGCAGCATTCAGAGCAGATAAACTGTACTTTGCACAAAAGCTAATATGGTAGCTGTGCGAGTAATAAGTAGGAAAACACTTTTATTGAATGTCAGAGTTTCAGACCACTTTAAAGTGAACCAGAGACGAAGCACCCTTGTGTATTTTACCATATATATCAGTAAGAACATTAGAGAAACCACTTACCCTGCTCTCTGTTTCATCCTCACTGCTTAAAGTGTCTGTTATCAGCTGTGATAAGAATCCCAGACTGAGCATTCAGTCTAGCTTTGCAGGGAATAATTATAGCTGAGTCATTATAGCAGAGCCACAAGGGGGCAGGCTTGGGCTTGAAAAGACACCAGAGAAGACAGGCTCAGCTATAATCTTTCCGTAGCAAAGCTAGACTGAGTGCTCAGTCGGGGATTCTTATCAGAGGTGATAACAGTCAGATTAAGCAGAGAACAATGAAACAAAGAGCAGATTAGGTGTTTACTGTCATATTCCCACTGATTTATAAAGGTAAAATACATGAGGGTGCTTCGTCTCTGGTTCTCTTTAAAGGGGCCCATACACCTAACGATTTTCCCGCCGATATACAGCTGATTTGATCACAGTGATCGAATCGGCTGTGAAATCGCCGCGCACACCACTGACAGAATGATCGATTTCCGTCCGAAATCGATCGGTCCCGTCGATCCATCCGTGTGGATTTTTCTCAAATGCCGGCGGGTCGGGAGAGCGTCAATAGCAGCGTTCGAATGCCCGACGACCGACGCAATACAGCAAGTATACATTACCTGTTCCGCCGGCGTGACTCCCCTGGTCCCCGCTGTCTTCTTTCCGCGCTGGGTTCTGGACCGCTGCAGCTACACAGAACTTCCTGTCCCGGCAGGAAGTTTAAACAGTAGAGCACCCTCTACTGTTTAAACTTCCCCTGGACAGGAAGTTCAGTAGCTGCAGGAACGGTCCGGAGCCCGGAGCGGAGAAGAAGACAGCAGTGACAGCGGGGACTCGCGCCAGCGGAGCAGGTAATGTATGCGGGGGGGGGGGGGGGGAGCGGCGGCAGCACCACCACAGATTGTGAACGGTTTCAGGCTGAAATCGATTCACAATCTGTTTGCAGTAAAGGTGGCCATACGATCCCTCTCTGATCAGATTAGATCAGAGAGGGATCTATCTGTTGGTCGAATCTGATGGCAAATCGACCAGTGTATGGCCACCTTAAGATGTATAGACCTAATTGTGGATTGCTTTTTATCAGCAAAAGTTGAATATCACTATAAGGGCAATCCCTATAATCCCTATAAGGGAAATTCCCAGACAGAAGCAACTTTTCCTCAACAGGCAACATGCTATTTATTTACACAGTGACAAAAGTAGGAAATGTACTTAGCAATATGCCAGAATCCTATATGGAATGCGTACAATCTATGGCATATCTCAGGATTTTCAGTCTGCATTGCTGAAGGTTTTGTGGTTCTTCATTGCGGTTTTGAACAAACTTTTTCCGTAACAAAACCCAAACACTATCCAATACGCGGAACGGAGGCAGCAAGAAGACTTCACCGCCCATCCGACGCTCAATCTGGTAACTTTCAGCCAATAAGGCTCTACCTCTTCCCAAAATATTCCTTCTCAAACCGCCTGAAGTCTGATTCTGAGAAGATGGAGGTCTCTTTAACCTTCTTTTCCTTCTTCTCTCGTCGGTCTCTCGCTTTGCGTCCGCCGTGCTGACTCACAATCTATAATAAGAGAAGATAACACGCTGAAAGTCAAATGCTACAGTTTGTGGCGCACTTGTAAAGTCTCATCGAGACAAAACCCAACCACCGCGAGAGTTCAGCATACAGAGCGTCTCCTATCTGGCCCGCAGCGCTAGCAGGAACAAAGACCTGCGATTCACACCACATAAGTCCTTATGATCTGCACTCGTGAAATTGGGTTGGATTGTGTGTGGTGGGAACAGGGTCTCAGGCAGGCCGCAGTTGAACATTTTATTCCCTTTTTACAGCTGGCTGTGTTTTTTTGCACATAGCAAATAATTCACAATAACCCGCCGATATCAAATCACAGGTGGGTGTGTCTACCGAGTCAGAGACAGACGCTCTATTGTCTATAAAAGGAGAATAACTGGGTGAATCTGTGGATGTAAGCCAAGCAAAGGATTCCACGACAGGTGCAGAGATGAAAGTGATGTAAGTGGCTAAAATCTGCAAAGCTCTGCCAGTATTTTATGTAATTTAATTAAAGGACAACTGAAGTGGGAGGAATATGGAGGCTGCCATATTTATTTCCTTTTAAAGTGAACCTTAAAGAGACTCTGTAACAAACTTTTCAGCCTTAGTTCTTCTATCCTATAAGTTCCTATGTCTGTTCTAATGTGCTCTGGCTTACTGCAGCTTTTCCTAGTTGCACAGTGGCTGTGTTATCTCTGTTATATGATCTAATCTGTTTCCTTCTGTCGGGCAAAGGCTGGAATATGTGGAATGTGCAGGGCTGCTTGTGATTGGATAGAAGCGATACACACCCTCTGCAGGCACTCAGCAGGCTCTGTATGACTCACACACTCTGCTTATGTGAGCCTATCACAAGCCGGTTAGTTTGTTTGTAAACACTGCCTAAAACTGTTAATTACAAGCCAGGATTGCAGCAGAGAGTGGCAGAAACAGCGCAGAGGAGCCCAGGAGAAGATAATGAATAGAATGGTATGCTTTTTGCTGTAAAAATGTTAAAGTACAGATTCTCTTTAAGTGACACAAATAAATTGAGTTTTACTCACCTGGGGCTTACCTCAGCCCCCTGCAGCTGTCCGGTGCCCACGACGAGCTGCTCTGATGCTCCGGGTCCCGCCGGCGGCCACTTCCGGTTTCACTACACTGCTAACTTGAATCTTGATGCCCCACCAATTAAACTCCACTGCACAATGCTAACCTCTGATTCCCATCAATAACACACTAAGCTAACGCCTGATGCCCACCAGCTATGCTACAATGCACTACTCTAACACCTTCTGCCCCCATTCCCAGCTACACTACACTTAACCCCTGCAGCTACAATGGCTACTCTGCAACTGCCACTGTTAAGCCTGAAGCACTAGGCAGACAGACTAGTTAAAGTAGTGGCTAAGCTGCATGGGCATGAAGCAGAGCCTGTGACAGCACAGCAGGACCAGGCAGATAAAGCATACACACGGACTGAGGCAGGGGTCACACTTGTCTTTCAGTTTCTATACTTTTCAGAAAACTGAAAGACAAATGTGACCTCTACCTTACAACAGCTAATGTAATTTATAGAGAAAACTGACAAACTGCGCAAGATGCCAGTTTTTTTTCTGCGTGCGAAATCTACATTCAAGTGTGACCTAGCTCATTGATTAACATGAGTTCTCAGTTGAAAACAGTTTTTCTGTGCAGAAAACGCGTACGAAAGCCGACAAGTGTGACCCCTGCCACTGTATACAGACTGTATACAGCACAGTTCTGTTAAAGCCAGTCTAGCTGTCCGTTTACACAGACAGCTCTAGCTGTAATCTGATCTTTGCTGTCATTACTGGTGTCGCTGCCCATATATTGCTATCTGATGGGATGCCGGAGGCTAAGGGTCCTGCCCTTTTGACCTCAAAATGCCAGCAAAGCTCCTTACAGTTACTGTCTGTGTAAACGGACAGCTAGAGTGGCTTTAACAGGACGCTGCACTGTGTGCTGTATACAGCCTGTGTACAGTCTGTGTGTGGTCTATCTCTCTGCCACGTGTTCTCTGGTCCCGCTGTGCAAGAGAGCCTGGGTGACTGTGCGGTGGATGAGAGTAAACAATGCGTGCTTCAGCGCAGCTAAAGAGAGAGAAAGAGGGTATGCAGCTAGAAGCTGGAGGCAGCCTGGAGCTTACCGGGGACTTGCGTGGAGGATTGATTATGCTAAGAACAGTAGCAGGAGGACAGAGCCTACTGCTGGAACTAGAAAGCCGGCTTCCTATCTGAAATAGCGGCAGTGTCACGCACTATCCTCCTTCTCACAAGAGCTGCTGGGCGTGCATTCCTCCATTCAGTGCCTCACTCCTCCTTCTGGCCGGAAGGAGGAAGCGCACCATAGTAATAAGCCGGTGATGTAAAACAGCCGGCAATGAAAAAAAATCGCCACTCTGACGATACTGAAATAGTCATGATGCACATCGCGATTTCAATAAAAAAACGATATATCATGCAGCCCTACTGCTGATCCTCTGCCTCTAATACTTTAAGCCCTCACCCCTGAACAAGCATGCAGCAGATCAGGTGATCCTGACATTATTGTCAGATCTGACAAGATTAGCTGCATGCTTGTTTCTGGTGGGATTCAGATACTACTGCAGCCAAATACACCAGCAGGACTGCCAGGCAACTGGTATTGTTTAAAAGGAAATAAATATGGCAGCCTCCATGTACCTCTCCCCTCAGTTGTCCTGAAAACACACACATATACATTTTATACAATAACTCACCTTGTTGACAACATCTTTCTTTGTAACAGCGTAGGTGCCCAACATGTATCGCAGGTTCTCTTGCAGGTGGTCTTCAGATGTGCGTTTCTTATACTCCTCTGTAGGGAGAAAACAATATTATTTTTTTTAATGCAATACTGTGAATGAGGCTGCGTACACACGTTCAATTAGGATTGGCCAATTTAGCCACTTCCATGTAGTATGTAAAAGCTTACCTACATCATCTGTTCACAGTATTCAAAATCTGTGTGGCCCTCCTACTACATGGTGTTGGTAAAATTGGCCAGTCATTGTCCAATCAGAATTGGATGTGTGTACATACCTTTAAGTCCTTTACGATGCGAGATATGAAAAAAAAAAGTTAAGTACCTCTTTAAAGAGTAACTGTCAGGCTGCAGAAGCTAATTTAAACCTCTATTCTCCTGTGTTAAACAGTTTAGAAGGAAGCCCAAAAGCAATTAGTGAAGATAAAAATCTCAGTTACCTTTGATGTGTGCTTATCAACAAGTCTGTTATTCTTAAGAAGACGCAAGCCGCATACCATACTGCAAAGCATTCTGGGGCTCTCCCCTCGGCTGCTAATGAGACGTTACAGCAGCTTGTAATCGCGTAGCACTGATAAATCTCGGGCAGAGTACACTGCAGGAGTCAGCTATTGTTCCTAGCCACATGGCTCATTAATATTCACTGCACACTGTGTTGTTCAAGTACAAGCTTATCTGTGATCAGGAAGCAGGCAGGACATGACGACACATTTGACAGAAAAACATGGAGCCTGCCATGAGCTGTCAGGAGCATCATTCTCTGCATATACTATATAAAAATTCTGTGAAATCCAAACGTGGACAGTGAAATGCATATGTAATGTAAGTACAGCCAATCTTTAGCTACTGATATATGTGTTTATTTTCTCTGAGACCCTATACCTAACAGCTCCTCTTTAAGGCTAATGTGACCCCATATTTAAAAAAAAAAAAAAAAAGTCAGATACTCACCTAAGGAGAGGGAATGCTCGGTCCTAATGAGCCTTCCCTCTCCTCGTGCCGTCGGTGTTGCGCTGGCTCCCCCGTTCGCATCCGCCGCCACGGGGGACTTCGGAAGTCTTCGGGAGCCGAGTTCTCCTGCAGACAGGCGGCACACACGTGAGGGCGTCATAGAGGGCGGGTGCGCAGCGTAGAGCGGCCCGTCTTCGGCAGCAATCGGGCTCCCGAAGCATTTCCGAAGCCTCCCTTCGGCCGGGAGGCAGCGGTATTTGACCGAAACGGTCGAATACCGCTACGGGGGAACCAGCGCAACAGCGGGGACCGGGAGAGGAGAGGGAATGCTCTATGGGACCCAGAGCCTCCCTCTCCTTAGGTGAGTATCTGACTTGTTTTTAAAAACGGGTTCCCATTAGCTTTAACACTGCAGTCGTCCTGGTCGAGAGCCCGCACCCTCCCTTTCACTTTCCATAGCTTTATAATGCTGTGCCAGGCCCCGGAGCCTATCTGATAAGAGATAAGGATCGCCACTTTAAATTTAGCGCTCGCATGACGTCTAGGAGAGCGCAGGGAGCGATGACGCCGGGAAGATGGGGCTCTAGACCTGCGCAGCCGCAATAGGATCGCCAGTTTGAATTCAGCACCTGTGCAGTTCACATAGCCGCTAGTGCGGCTGTCCATCACTATCCATCCATCACTATAGATCGCTAGATTGATTGTTTCCTCCCTTCCCTGTCCCATCAAGCCCCTCCCCCTGCTTTATCCATAACTGCTCTTTCTAGGCAAACCTTGTCTGTAGAATGCCTCTACTTGCTAAGAGAAGCTGACTCATTGGTGTAGTAAGAGATTAAAAGGAACCTGAAGTGAGGGATGTGAAGGCTGCCATATTTATTTCCTTTTAAGCAATACCAGTTGCCTGGCTGTCCTGCTGATCCTCTGCATTAAAGAGGAACTCCAGTGAAAATAATGTAATAAAAAAGTGCTTCATTTTTACAATAATTATGTATAAATGATTTAGTCAGTGTTTGCCCATTGTTAAATCTTTTAAATCCCTGATTTACATTCTGACATTTATCACATGGTGACATTTTTACTGCTGGCAGGTGATGTAGCTGCTGCATGCTTTTTTTGGCAGTTGGAAACAGCTGTAAACAGCTATTTCCCACAATGTAACAAGGTTCACAGACAGGAAACTGCCAGAAGTACCACGGTCCTCAGAGTTTCTTGTGGGAGGGGTTTCACCACAATATCAGTCATACAGCGCCCCCTGATGGCCTGTCTGTGAAAAGGAATAGATTTCTCATGTAAAAGGGGGTATCAGCTACTGATTGGGATTAAGTTCAATTCTTGGTCGCAGTTTCTCTTTAAATACTTTTAGCCACAGACCCTGAACAAGCATGCAGATCAGGTGTTTCTGACTTATGTCTGATTAGGTTAGCTTCATGCTTGTTTCAGGTGTGTGATTCAGACGCTACTGCAGCCAAAGGAACCAGCAGGGCTGCCAGGCAACTGGTATTGTTTAAAAGAAAATAAATATGGCATCCTCCATGTCCCTTTCACCTCGGGTTCCTTTTAAAGGAGGACTCCGTCCATTGCCATGTAACAGAGTGGATAGAGAGGCGTGTGTGATACCTGTGCAGTAGTCATCAGGGATGGGCTCACGAGTAATCATAAGTGCTTACTCGTGATTCAAATGAGCCTTAATTGGCACAGCTGAGCGGCTGGATGATAAGGGGTTATTTACCCATAATTCCGCCTTCCGCCCTGCGTTCCAAACAGCTTGCACGCATCCTATTGGTCGCGTTGCAAGCCTCACACCGGCGCACTTCCTCCAAGCCAGAAGAAAGAAGTACGCTGCGGTAAAGCTTGCAACGCGACCAATGCAAGCTGTTTGGAGCGCAGGCAGGATGGCGGAATTAGGGGTAATTAACCCCTTATCATCCAGCCGCTCAGCTGTGCCAATTAAGGCTCATTTGAATCACGAGTAAGCACGTATTACTCGTGAGCCCATCCCTGGTAGTCATTGCTGGAGGATGGTCCTCTGGGCACTGGCAAATTGGTTCAGTTCAACAGCTTAAGTGGAACCTGAGGTGAGAGTGATAATAGGGCTGCAAAGACCTTATCTGGCGCTGATTGCCCCCCACTGTTGCTGCTTTGTCCTGCCTGATGCAGTACAAAGCCAAAGCAGCCATCACTGGCATACCAGCTCCACCCACACCCTGCTGCATTCCTCCCTATTACATAAAGACTGCCTTTTCCCATCAATGTTCAGTCAATAAAATGACAGATTAACCACTTCAGCCCTCAGTCATGTTTCACTTTATGCATCAGAGCAACTTTCACCTCCCATTCATTCGCCTATAACTTTATCACTACTTATCACACTGAACTGATCTATATCATGTTTTTTCCGCCACCAATCAGGGCTTTCTTTGGGTGGTACATTTTGCTAAGAATTATTTTATCCTAAATGCATTTTAACGGGAAGAATAAGGAAAAAAAAAAAAACCGGAAAAAATTCATTATTTCTCAGTTTTCGGCCATTATAGTTTTAAAATAATACAAGCCTCCATATTTAAAACCCACGTATTGTATTTGCCTAATAGTCCCATGTATTACGCAGTTTAAATTATGTCCTTATCACAATGTATGGCGACAATATTTCATTTGGAAATAAAAGTGCATTTTTTTCCGTTTTGCATCCATCACTATTTACAAGCTTATAATAAAAAAAAAAAAACATTCATGTTTACATGGATATTTAAAAAGGTTAGACCCTTAGGTAAATATTTACATTTTTTTATTGTAATTTTTTTAAAAAACATTTTATTTGGGTATTTTTGGGAGGGTGGGATGTAAAAAATAATTTTTAGATGTAAATGTGTTTTTTTTTTGTCTTTTTTTTTTACATGTAGATGTAGTTTTACTATTTGGCCACAAGATGAAGATAACATGTACACTTAGGGCTCGTTTCCACCATAGCGAATCCACATGCGGCGCCGACATGCGGATTCGCTTGGTACATTGAAGTGGCCGGGTCTGTTTCCATATGTGCGGCGTGCGGGAGCGATTTGGCGGCGGGCCAAATCTGCACGACGGGACCCACAGAATTCGCCTGAGTCGGGAATCCATGCGAATCGCCGCTAATGTATTTAATAGGAAAAACGCATGCGTTTTTTTACATGCGTTTTTACCCGCGATTCGTGTGCGATTTCGCACCTTTTTCAATGTTATTTTGCCCTGGCAGAGTCATGGTTAAATCGCGGGTAAAAACGCATGCGGAAACGCAGCGTCGGGATGCCGGCGAAATCGCGTCGCAACAGTGGAAACGGGCCCTCAGAGGGACGTAGTGGGGACATAAGAGGCAGAAAGAGCGAGGCTTCCGAGAGAAGCCGTCGCTTTTCCTGCTGGGGAAAAGGATCAATGATCGGGCACCAATTTATTGATCCCCGGACTAACGAACCACGGCCCGGGGGCGCGCGTGCGAACGGCCGCGGGAGCGCACATGCGGCCTTTTGGACGTATACTAAACATCCAAAAGGCCTAAATGGTTAATAAAGCTTCAGATTTAAAGTGGACCTGAACTTTTGCACCGAAAAGAAGGAAAGCAGAGAGAAATGCACCCTGTATGTATTTAGAGAGTTTAGCCTGTCTAACTGCCCCTCATCTGTGACTAATCACAACTGTTATTTGATCTCTCAGCTGTGTCAGCTGACTGCCTAGGCAGAGCAGCTAATTAGTAAACACAGGATGTTAACCCTATGTCTGCTTACATGAAAGCAGGAAGTACACACACAGCAGATTTATTGCAAGATTTGTATCAGCTGTAACAAAGAAATGTTTTCCTGTAAAGGTTATTATGCTGTTGCTTATCTTTCAGAGCAGAGAGGTAGTTCTGAGTTCAGGTTGACTATTCAGCATGTAACAGTGCAGGCCTGGCTATTTGGCTTGTCTGTGGTCTCACCTACGGCTGACTTTATCACTCGGTTTTTGGCGGATGCTCTCTGTGTCTGCGGCGTTCCCTGACGCTTCAGTCTCTTCAGCTGCTTCTTCATCCCGATTTTGTTGCTGTTTAAGGAAACTTTATTGCTCCCATTTCCTGATTTCTTCCCAGTACCTGTTTTATCAGGAGTAAAAGAAAAACATCTGTTATATGAGATTGGCAGAAGAAGACGTGATGACGATCTTTTACACAATCTATGCTTCTCGACTGATTTTTTGACTGCTTAACACACCGGAATGCCAAATCACCCTGATATAATAGAACTTCTGTTACAGAAAATCTGGATTTTGGCCCCTTCAAAAATCTGTATTTGGCTGTATTGGAAGTGGGCGGGTTCATGCGTCATTTGGAGACCTATGATCTGTGGGCAGGCTGAAAGCCACTTGTAGGCTGCTCGCTATCTGTACACCACTCTGGACCAGCATGCATAACCTTAAAAGCACCAGCCGGTGAGAGCTATGCTTCCTGTGTAAGCTGATGCCTGATTACTGAGGGAATTGCCGGTCATCTGTGACTTGCTTGTGCATGGCTGCAACGCTACAGCATCATTCAGGCTTCACAGACATGTGGACAGAGTAGTGCTCTATCAGTACTGTACCTGCAATAACTAGTGAGACCTATGCTTCCTGTGTAAACTGCTGCCTGATTGCTCAGGGAATTGCCTATTATCTGTGACTTGCTTGTGCATGGCTTCAATCCTACAGTATCATCCTGGCTGCCCAGAAATGTGGACAGAATAGCGCTCTATCAGTACTGTACCTGCATCTACTGGTGAGATCTATGTTTCCTGTGCAAGCTGTTGTGTCAAGGAAGTGCCTGTCATCTGTGACTTGCTTGTGCATGGCTGCAACCCTGCAGTATTATCCAGGGCAAACAGAATTGTGGGCAGAGGAGCACACTATAAGTACTGTACCCGCATTACAGTGGAACTAAAATGAACACAAGAGTTTCACATACCTGGGGCTTTCACCAGCCCCCTACAGCCATCCTGTGCCCATGGCATGCCAAACCGATCCTCTGGTCCCCCGCCACCAGGGCTTAGTTTTGTTTACTGCACCTGTGAGGCCCTGGCCGTGCGCTTCCTTGTACGCAGTCTTGTCGGTGAGAGTATGCGCCTGCACAAGCGCAGTAAGAGAACACCTCATACTACGCCTACGCAGGACACTCCCACCACCAAGAGCATGAACGGAGAGGCAGAAACGAAACCAATCCACGGTGGGGTACCAGAGGATCGGTTTGGCACGCTGCAGGCATAGGACAGCTTTGGGGGGCTGGTCAAAGCCCCAGGTAAGTGAAACTGTTTATTTCAGCAGTGAAACTGCTGTTCATGAAATGCTGTTGAAAAAAAAAGAAACGCTGAGAATCCCCCATGAGGAGATGGACTGCCCCAAAACATGTCGGTTCTGTCAGATTTTAACTGCCTACTTTTATTTCGAGATAGTGGTCCTTTAACTGGTGAGCCCTGTGCAAGCTGTTGTGTGATTGTAGCCTGCATATTGAACCTTGTCTAGCATAGACACTGCCTGCCTGAGCTCTCTTGCTGAAGCATTAAAATGACTGCCAACTAAGTATACCAATGTCTAATACAGTACAATTCTGATATAGTAAAACTACTCAGCCTGGGGATTCTACTGTCTATAGCCAGACACGCCCCGCCCACTCCCCCACGTGACTTGGAGCCCCCAGCAGCCGCACGTGGAGACACAGCCCCTCCCCCTCGGCGGGGAGACGCCCACTCCCGGCGCGGATCACAGTATCGGGCCGCCGCTCTCCTTACCCGCGGGCCCCGCGCCCAGCAGCTCCAGCCCTTTCCTCAGCAGCGACACCGACATGTCCGATTCCCGCCGGCTTCCGGTGCTGCAGCCAATGGGGCGCGGGGAGGAAGTGACGACACGCTCACAGTGGGCGGAGCCGTGGAGTAGGCAGCCTCGCAGACGGATCTCCATGGTGACAGTGTGAAAGAGGGAGACTCCTCCTCTTACTACTACATACAGTATAAATACAACACACACAGTGCTTTTCCACCATATAAATACTAGATATAGCCAATGAGAATCAAAGTATTCAAGCTGGCATGTAGATTTAATGCAAATTATATTTAAATTGGAGTTAGGCTATTCAAAACATGATTGCATGCAGACTGGAAGTTATTTCTTTCACACAGATTTGGTACCACTCCTATCAATCTCCCATGCAAATGTGCACAGATATGCGCTTTAGTACTTGTGTATTACAGGTCCTTCTCAGAAAAATGAGCATATTGTGATAAAGTTCATTATTTTCTGTAATGTACTGATAAACATTAGACTATCATATATTTTAGATTCATTACACACAACTGAAGTAGTTCAAAGCCTTTTATTGTTTTAATATTGATGATTTTGGCATTCAGCTCATGAAAACCCAAAACTCCTATCTCAAAAAATTAGCATATCATGAAAAGGTTCTCTAAACGAGCTATTAACCTCATCATCTGAATCAACTAATTAACTCTAAACACCTGCAAAAGATTCCTGAGGCTTTTAAAAACCGTTGTATCAATTCAAGGCACCTCAGTGGGAAGTCTGTGGGAAGGAAAAAGTGTGGCAGAAAACGCTGCACAACGCGAAGAGGTGACCGGACCCTGAGGAAGATTGTGGAGAAGGACCGATTCCAGACCTTGGGGGACCTGCGGAAGCAGTGGACTGAGTCTGGAGCAGTGGCGTAGCTAAGGAGCTGTGGGCCCCGGTGCAAGTTTTACATGGGGCCCCCCAAGCACTCTATACATAACAATTGATACGGCGCACCAAAACCTGCCAATGGCAACTACAGTGTCAGAGGTGCAAGAAGAGGCTGGGAAACAGTTTGTTAGTGATTACTACTATTCACAGCATCTATAGAAATGATTATTATGAGCACAGGACCAATAGAGAGGTAATAATGTAGATGAGGGAGAGCCCTTCAGGGGCCCCTCTGGCCCAAGGGCCCCGATGCGGTCGCTACCTCTGCACCCCCTATTGCTACGCCCCTGGTGGAGTAGAAACATCCAGAGCCGCCGTGTACAGGCGTGTGCAGGAAATGGGCTACAGGTGCCGCATTCCCCAGGTCAAGCCACTTTTGAACCAGAAACAGCGGCAGAAGCGCCTGACCTGGGCTACAGAGAAGCAGCACTGGACTGTTGCTCAGTGGTCCAAAGTACTTTTTTCGGATGAAAGCAACTTTTACATGTCATTCGGAAATCAAGGTGCCAGAGTCTGCAGGAAGACTGGGGAGAGGGAAATGCCAAAATGCCTGAAGTCCAGTGTCAAGTACCCACAGTCAGTTATGGTCTGGGGTGCCATGTCAGCTGCTGGTGTTGGTCCACTGTATTTTATCAAGGGCAGGGTCAATGCAGCTAGCTATCAGGAGATTTTGGAGCACTTCATGCTTCCATCTGCTGAAAAGCTTTATGGAGATGAAGATTTCATTTTTCAGCACGACCTGGCACCTGCTCACAGTGCCAAAACCACTGGTAAATGGTTTACTGACCATGGTATTACTGTGCTCACTTGGCCTGCCAACTCTCCTGACCTGAACCCCATAGAGAATCTGTGGGATATTGTGAAGAGAAAGTTGAGAGACGCAAGACCCAACACTCTGGATGAGCTTAAGGCCGCTATCGAAGCATCCTGGGCCTCCATAACACCTGAGCAGTGCCACAGGCTGATTGCCTCCATGCCACGCCGCATTCAAGCAGTCATTTCTGCAAAAGGATTCCCGACCAAGTATTGAGTGCATAACTGAACATAATTATTGGAAGGATGACTTTTTTTGTTTTAAAAACACTTTTCTTTTATTGGCCGGATAAAATATGCTAATTTTTTGAGATAGGAATTTTGGGTTTTCATGAGCTGTATGCCAAAATCATTAATATTAAAACAGTAAAAGGCTTGAACTACTTCAGTTGTGTGTAATGAATCTAAAATATATGAAAGTCTAATGTTTATCAGTACATTACAGGAAATAATAAACTTTATCACAATATGCTAATTTTTTGAGAAAGACCTGTACATAGGCATAGCTCCCAGCTGTCCCTCTTTGGGAAACCAGCCCCTCTGCCTTCTTCATTTGTCCTTGGTCAGGACTGATGTGCAGATGCATGTAAATATATGTATTTTTCTATTGAAAAAATGTGTTTATTGGTTGTAAACTTTATTCCCATCCATTAAAGGACACATCCAAGCACGCTAAACTTACTTGGGGCTTCCTCCAGCCCTTGCCAGCCGTCCTGTGCCCTCGCCGCAGCTCCGCTCAACGCTGGTAGTCCGGGGTCCCCTCTGGTGCAGGATGTCCACTGTGCCTACGTGAGCGGCTCTCAGAGTCACACTGACTTCATCCGAACTGTACTGCGCAGGCTTAGTAGTTCTGCGCCTGCGCAGTACAGTCTGGATGACGTCAGTGCGGCCACGTGAGCCGTATGCTGGAGCGCAGGAGAAGCCGACCCGGAAGCCGACCCGTCACTACTTACCTTGGGAGGGGAAGCCTCTGGATCGTAATGGCTACAGCTCTGGCAGCCTGGAGCAGAAGCCAATATTAATATTGACTTTTACCTGCCGGTGCAGGCGACGCAGCAGTTCTCTGCTCAGGTTCCAGTGGAAGTAGCTGAGCCTAATCGAGTCTGCTCTGCTGCGCAGGTACTGACGGCTTACGCCTGCGCTGCAGATCGGAACTGATCGAGCTCAGGTATTTCCGCCAGAGCCTGAGGAGAGCCGATAGTGCGCGTGCACGATTGCCGACAAGCCCACGACAAGATCTCCGGAGGTCCCAGTGCTGGATCCCCCCTGCTGCAGAGGACAGGGGAAGCCTCTTTACTGCTGCCCCTCTACCTCTAATACTTTTAGCCATAACCCCTGAACAAGCATGCAGCATATCAGGTGTTTCCTGTCAGATCTGAGAAGATTAGCTGCATGCTTGTTTCTGGTGGGATTCAGACACTACTGCAGCCAAGCAGACCAGCAGGGCTGCCAGGCAACTGGTATTGTTTAAAAGGAAATAAATATGGCAGCCACCATATCACTCTCACTTAAAGGGGAACTGAAGTAAGAATAATACGGAGGCTGACATATTTATTTCCTTTTAATCAATACCAGTTGCCTGTCAGCCCTGCTGATCCTTTGCCTCTAATACTATTAGCCATAGCCCTTGAACAAGCATGCAGCAGATCTGGTGTTTCAGACTTTAAAGTCAGATCTGACAAGACTAGCTGCATGCTTGTTTCTGGTGTTATTCAGATACTGCTGCAGAGAAATAGACCAGCAGGGCTGCCAGGCAACTGGTATTGATTAAAAGGAAATAAATATGGCAGCCTGCGTATACCTCCTACTTCAGTTCCCCTTTAAGGAAGCCAGCCAGGTGTCCGCCCGGGGAGCAGTGAGGGAGGGGGAGCAGCGGGCACACAGGGACTCAGCCGCAGGTAGGAGGGGGAGATGGCTCCTCTTTCCCTCTCCTCAGGCCCCCCTCCGTGTTCTCCCCTCCATTGCAGGAACATATGGGCAGCGGTAGCGGGCCTTTACTCACCTTCCAGGCTCCATGTGAAGATCATGTGCCGCCGGGCTGCTCTGTCTCCAGCGGCGCACTACTTCCTGATTTAGAGGAAGTAGTGAGCCCGTCACGTGATCTTCGCATGGAACTCAAAATTTTCTCAGTTTCCCTTATAGCACCTTCTCCGTCCTCTGGAATTGCGGTAAAATCAGACATCCAGTTATCACTGTGATTATGCAGTTTATATCATTCGTATGCTCAGTTTATACTTCCCAAATCATCTCCAGAGTCACTTAAAGGGATCCAAGCAGATTTTTTTCTGCCGTTCATCCTGGTTTCTAATAGCTGTAGGGGCTGCCTTTTCCCCTCCCCCTCTCCCCTTATTTATTCAGGGGAAGGTGTGAATGTAATCAAGTGTGACCTTTTAAAGTTTAGAGTCTAAACTGTTTGAAGCACGGTGTCCCATCTCCCCGCCCCCCCCCCCCCCCCCTGCTGATGAAAGCTTTAGTTTGCTCATTGCTACTGCTAATTCAGAATCAGAATCAAATTTATTTCACCAAGTGTGGTGGTAGCCACACTCGGAATTGTTTGTGGTACACATCGGCATTGTGCATAGTGTGAGAACATCAAAAACACATAGTAATGCAATACACATAATTACAGCAGTCCTTGTCAGCCTGCTATTTCTGTGGACAGCAGGCCGCGGAAGTAGGGTAATAAAAAGCCTCTAACAAACGTCTAAATATAAAAAGTTGATTTTTTTAGTAATGTGCCACGTTGTTAGTGTGCATTTTAAATGTGCTGTTGAGATGTCCTGTTAAAAACGGTGTTCGGTTCACTTTAAAGTTTCATTAGTAATGTAGCATATTTCGAGAAAGCACGGGTGTGCTATAAGCCTCCTATACTGTATGTATCGTCATAGAAAGAGTTACTCTTTAGCGCGAGCTCCTTTGGAGCACACAGCTTGTCAGCTTACACTGTAGTGTGACATATATCGTCCTCGTCACACTGTTTCCCTGTAACAATCATCCTCCCATACAGATCTGACATCTGAGGGGCAGCTGAGACATTTTTCTTAAGCTCAACTAAAAATGTTGCTGCAGAAACACGAGAGGAAGAGAAGAGGCGACCGGTAACCTCCCAGCAGAGGTTAAGGCCTGGTGCACACCTTCAATTATGATTGGCCAATCACTGACCGATTTTACTATACAAAGGGGTTTCCCCAGACGCACTCCTCTGGCCAGGGCCGGATTTCTGGAAAGGTCGTGTAGGCCCCGGCCTTTGGCGGCAGCTGGCCAAGGGGCGGCTAGACACTGAAGAGGGATTGCCATATATGGAAGAGGCTGCAAATGGAATATAAATGTTGCAAATAAGGAGCAACACATGGAAATCGGCAGCTGTTGCCCCAGGGATACGACTAAGGTGCAAATACGATCAGCCTACCAGAGCACCGGCAGGCTAGGCAGATTTGTAGTGTACAGACCAGGAAACTCAAGAAAACTTCACTGAACAGTAATTTTACTTCATCACGTAACAATTTACATTGGCAATTTCCCATAGTGACAGGTATAGCACGGCAAAGAGATGGTTACCAAAATGATAACCCAGAGTTTATCTATAGAATCTATAGAAGTAAATATTTCCAGCACAGGAGCAATAGAGAGCTAATACTGTGGTTGATGGAGGAGGGTTTCTCAGGGCCCCTCTGGCCCAAGGGCCCCGGTTTGGTCACAACCTCTGCAACCCCTATTGCGATGCCACTGCCAAAACGTTAACCCAAAGTCCAACAATTGAGCCTAACCTCACTGGATATAGTGAGCAATTGACGTGTGGTTGCTAATGAGCCTCGTAGTTTATAACGTCCAATCCAGGTGTTCTAAAGCATACAGCAACAGACACCGGCCACAAGCAGTTTCAGGCAATAATGCCCGTTTTCAATACATGCACGTATTGGCTTGAAAACTGGTATTATTGCCTGAAGCAGCTCATGGCTGATGGCGTTTGTAAACAAACGGACTCATTAGCAACCACACGTCAATTGTTTATTACTGTATAAACTCGAGTATAAGTCTAGAAATTTAGGTCTGATTCACTTCATAAAAGTATAGGGGTCGACTTATACACGAGTCATGGGCAACACTGAGCACACTGAGTAATATGTGTACTAACAGTGACATTCCCCTTTGCAGCAATTTACCCTGTGGTAAGTGACACATTGAGGAAAGGAAATGCCAAGATAACAGGTCTGAAAGTCCTGGCCACAACAATTAACAAGGAAAGTGGCAGGGATATTGTGCTGCAGGAGGGGGAGTGAATAATTGCAGCACTTGGGGACCTGGAGGAGGTATTGGCTGCACTGAAGGGACAGGAGGGGTTAATAGCTGCAATACTGTATGCAGTGCCATCATTAACCCCTTCTGAGCCCCAAGTGCAGCCATTAACTTTGCTGGGTAGACTTATACTTGAGTCTTTAAAAAATTCCAGCTTAAGAAGGTTGAATAATGGAGTCGACTTATACATGAGGTCGACTTGTATTTGAGTATATACGGTATATCCAGTGAGGTTCGGCTCAATTGGTGTACTTTGGGTTAACATTTTGGCAGTGGCATCGCAATGGGGGTTGCAGCGGTTGCGACCAAACCGGAGCCCTGAGACATCCTCCCTCAACCACAGTATTAGCTCTCTATTGGTCCTGTGCACGACCAATAGATGCTATGAATAGTGGTAATCATTAACAAGCTAATCCCCATCCCTTTCTTGCACCTCTGACCCTGTGTTTGTCCTTGGCAGGTTTTGTTGCACTATACCAATTATGTATAGAGTGCTGTGGGGGGGGGGGGGGGGGGGGGGCAATGTAAAACTCACACTGGGGCCCATAGCGTCTTAGCTCCGATACTGCATTTTGGTAACCATCTCTTTGCCGATTTCCCTGCTAGATTGTCACTATATGAAGCTTATGTAGGTAAACCTTCATCCTACATGCAGGTGGTAAAATTGGTCAGTTTGTAGAGTTAAAGAGGAACTCCAGTGAAAAAAAACCCCATAATGAACAGAAGTGCTTCATTTTACGAATAAGTATGTATAAATGATTTAGTCAGTGTTTGCCCGTTGTAAAATCTTTCCTCTCCCTGATTTACATTCTGACATTTATCACATGGTGACATTTTTACTGCTGGCATGTGATGTCACTGGAAGGAGATGCTTCTTGCTTTTTTTGGCAGTTGAAAACAGCTGTAAACAGTAAAACAGTCATTATTTCCCACAATGCAATGGGGTTCACAGACAGGAAACTGTCAGGACATCACACTGTGGGAGGGGTTTCACCACAATATCAGCCATACAGAGCCCCCCTGATGATCCGTTTGAGAAAAGGAAAAGATTTCTCATGGGAAAGGGGGTATCAGCTACTTAAAGAGAGACTGAAGTCTCATAAAAACCGTGTTTTTATATTAAACATATCTTTAACATCATTGCCCTAACTAAAACGCTGCATCCCCGCGGCTGAACTCTAACTAAATCCCCCCAAACTTCCCGGGGCACACTTCGGGGAGCACTTCCGTGAGAGGCAGAGCTTTCAGCTGCAGCTCTGCCTCTCAGCGCGTCTGTCAGCCCGGATCGCCGCCTCCGCCCGCCCCTCTCAGTCTTCCTTCACTTAGAGGGGCAGTGGGAAAGGCGGAGATACGCGCTGATAGATGCGCATGGAGGCAGAGCTACAGCTGAAAGCTCTGCCTCCCGGGGCAGCAAAATACACGACCAAGAGAGTCATGGATTTTGCAGGGGGGAGTTTGGGTGGATTTAGTTAGATTTCAGCCGCGGGGATGCAGCGTTTTAGTTAGGGCAATCATGTTTAACAGATTTTTAATATAAAAACGTGATTTTAATGAGATTTCAGAGTCTCTTTAATTGGGAGGAAGTTCAATTCTTGGTCACAGTTTCTCTTTAAGGCCTCTTTCACACCAAGACGTTGCGTTTTTGGGGACGTCACGTTAAGATCGCATAACGTGCCCCTAACGCAACGCATGGTGGTGTTGAAGTTGGACGTCAGATTGAGCCGCGTTATGTGGCTCTTGGTGCGCTGTTTTCGTTCTATCTATACTGATAGAACAGCCGCTCCAGGATAGTGATAGGAAGTCCGGATCTTTTTAAGGATTCGGATGATTTGAATCGGATCATTGAAAAGATCCGGATCTTTGAACCGAATCATTTGAATCATTTTACTAGGGAAGCAGACTGGGGTGAATTGACTAGCAGGACAGGACTTTTCCTGCGCTGTACATTCTGTATGTTCTTGTTTCTTCCAGACAGACATCCACTGTGAACCGAATCATTCATTGTGATGATCCAGATGATTCGACTCACAAAAAAAATCCGGATCAAATGAATGATTCATTCATGATCCGGACAACACTAGTCCAGGTTACCTCACCACAGTGCAGTAAATATTAATTAGCCATGTGGCTAGTCACTGAGCATGTGCAAGCAGTCTAATGCAGCTAAAGCCCAGTATAACACAGCCTGCTGCACTTTCCCAGAACGTCCAGCGTTACACTGTAACGCAACGTGGGCACTGTGAACCAGCAGATTGATTTTTCATTACTGTGAGTTGGGCCGTTACAGGCTGCTCTAACGTGCGCCTGTAACGTCCCAATGTGAAAGCAGCCTAAAGGAGTTATCAGGCAGAAAATTAGTGCTACTTACCCGGGGCTTCGTCCAGCCCCAAGCTCCCAGCATGTCCCTCGCCGCAGCTCTGCCGTCAGCCGTTCGCCGCCGCTGCCTCCCAGTCCTTGGTGATGATGTCAGGCTGTCCTCCAGGTCAGCCTGTACTGTGCCTGTGCGAGCGGAGCTGTTAAAAACCGCCACGTGGTTCAGAGCGTACTGCACAGGCGCAGTAGATTCTCCAGGTCGGCCTGACGTTATCCGTTAACCGGGAGGCAGCGGTGGCCAACGGCTGACGGCAGAGCTGCAGCGAGGGGAGCTTGGGGCTGGACGAAGCCCCGGGTAAGTAGCGCTTATTTTCTTTTAAAAAGCCTGATAACTCCTTTAAAGCAAATGGGACGTATATTTACTGCCAGTGTAGTTGTGAAAAGTGTACTACCAGTTTGATACTAAATGAGACACACATGGGGCCATATGCAATTCACAATTTTCAAGTTTTCTCCTAGGTGATATTTTCACAACTTGTAAATAGAATGCCTTGTAAACCATCAGCAAGTAAACAAATACTCATAAATAATTTTGACAGTACATACCTACGTTTTGGTAGTTTTTCCACTGCAAAATGCTAAAAATTAGCATTGCATATGGACCCTGGTATCATTTTCACTGTGACGAGTTGTAGAATGCATTTTGGTGCGTCTTAAAGCATGGACACATGTCACATAAAAAATAGGTAGGGACAAACTCAATCAAAACATAAAAAGTAGTTTTCAAAAATTAGATCAAACTTGGGAAAATTTGAGCAAAACTACACAGACATATGTGGTAAAATTTTTGACGGTGATAAGTAGTAGAATAGATTTTAGGGTGTTTTAGGGTTGAGGCCCATGTCTTGTGTATTCTTTTTAGTGACAAACTGAATCAAAAGCAATAAAATGTTTGCATATTCTTTACAAAAATAAAAGACCTGTGAAATGAAAACAAAGTGACAGAATAAAAAATAAAATACATACCTTGTTATCGTAGGCGCTTGGCTTTTTAAATATGTATGCCACGAAGGTATATTACTATTATTTTTGAAAATAAGATCTTGTAATCATTGATAGAGTATAATGAGAAAGCAAAAAACACAAAACAGAAAAAAGACACCTATATTGTCAAATAGAATATTGTCACCATACATTGTACTAAGAACATAATCTAAACGTTGTAATAATTAGGATTGATAGGCAAATACAATTTGTGGATTTAACTTATAGTTAGCAGTTTATTGTAAAGCTATAATGGATGTAAATGGAAAAATAGTGTGTTTTTCCTATTTTTTCCCCCTTATTTTCCCTTTAAAATGCATTGCTAAAGAAAAATATCACCCACTAAAAGCCTAACTTGTCCTGGAAAAAAAAAAAAATCATTTAGGTGTGATATGCAGTAATAAAGTTATTTGCAAATGAATGGGCACAGCGCTAATATGTGAAAATTGCTTGCGGGCTGAAGTGGTTTCAATTAGCATTAAAGTTGTTACAATTTATATGAGGCTGAACATACAGAAATGTGTAAATTATTATAAGACGAATTACAGAAGGGTTGATCTGATAGTAATACTTTTGACACTTTTTGTGAAACTTTTAACCCAAATGTGATGCCTTTACATGACCAGATATTATTTTAATCGAGTGTGTATACAAAGCTTAAAGAACCTCTGTCACAAAAATCTTAAAATTTAAAATACATGTAAACATACACAAATAAGAAGTACGTTTAATTTAGAGTAAACTGAGCCATAAATTACTTTTCTACTATCTTGCTGTCACTTACAGTAAGTAGTAGAAATCTGACATTACTGACCGATTTTGGACTAGCCCATCTTTTCATGGGGTGTTCTCATGGTTTTGTTTATTTTTAAAAGCATTTAGTGAATGGCAGTCGCTCTGTCCAACTGCCCAAAAAGTGTGCAGCAAGCAGGGAGGCTGGCCAGCATCTTTGTATAAATCTTTTTCAGGGAGTGTCTTTATAAAAAATAAAGGCCATGCTGAGAATTCCCTATGGAGAGATGAACTAGCCCAAAATCTGTCGGTAATGTCAGATTTCTACTACCTACTGTAAGTGACAGCAACATTAGAGAGAAGTAATTTATGGCTCATTTTACTCAGGAAGAAACACACTTCTTATTTGTATGGGTTTTGAATTTTAAGATTTTCCTCTTTAAGCGTCAAAAGTTAAAAAGTGTACCCTGAGACAGTGTCAATGCTCTCACTGTGGGTATTATTTGTAGAATGAAGAAGGTTGAAAATAACATTATTCTTCCATTTAAAAAGGGGGCACTATGGCGAAAAATTTTAAAATTTAAAATATGTGCAAACACATACAAATAAGAAGTACATTTTTTCCAGAGTAAAATGAGCCATAAATTACTTTTCTCCTATGTTGCTGTCACTTACAGTAGGTGGTAGAAATCTGACAGAAGTGACAGGTTTTGGACTAATCCATCTCTTTATAGGGGATTCTCAGCAAAGCTTTTATTCTTTATAAAGATATTCCCTAAAAAGGATTTAAACAATGATGCTGGCCAGCTTCCCTGCTCCCTACACAATTTTTTGGTAGTTGGACAGAGCAACTGCCATTAACTAAGTGCTTTTGAAAATAAATAAATCTCTGTGAAACCCCTATAAAGAGATGGACTAGTCCAAATCCTGTCGCTTCTGTCAGATTTCTACTACCTACTGTAAGTGACAGCATTATAGGAGAAAAGTAATTTATGGCTCATTTTACTCTGGAAATTTGTACTTCTTATTTGTATATGTTTGCACATATTTTAAATTTAAATTTTTTTTGCCATTGTGCCCCTTCAACAAGTACAGGATAATATGAACAGGCACATCAGTGGATATTCGATCCACTTCAGAGGACAAATGTTAACAAGTTGGGAGTTGCTAAAGTTTTGCATTTATCCTACTTATTCTGTCCGCATTTAACTCTATGATATACATCCATCAGAATATGTTCAGGCAATGATCCAGCAGCACAGGTTAGTGGTCCGGGGTCCTCTCCTGAACCCCCTTCCCTCGGATCTCCCGGTTCTGGCCCGCTAAGTATTCCCAGTAGTTCCGAGTCAGCAGGGTGTACAGAAGAGGGTTGACGCAGCTGTTGGCGTAGGTTAAACAAGTAACGCCAAAGTTCAGATAGACCTGAGCTGAGGCCTCTAGACCCAACAGATCCTGGTGGTAACACTTGGCCAGCTGCCACGCCCAGAAAGGTACAAAACAAGCCCAGTAGACAACGATTATCGTGAAGATACGCGTCCCAAGACACTGCTTATGCTTGCGCCTGGATTGCCGGATATCTTGCCCGGAGGCCCAATAAGCTTTAACCAGGCAGCTGTAAATATATAAGAGGATTAGCCCGGGGGCTAGTATGCTGGTGCAGAATAGGATAGTCAAGTAATATCTAAATGAATCGGGTGTCCACGTTGGAAAGCAGATTTTCTTGCCGGAACCGTAGATACTGTCCTGTAGCCGCATCATGCACATCATCGGTAAAGTGAGGAAGAAGGACGTGAGCCAGATGCCCACGTTTGTCACCTTCTGATGACACTGGGTGATGTGTGCCCTCAAGGGCCGCACAATGACCTGGTATCGCTCCACACTCATTGCCGTGAGGGTGTAGATGCTGGCGTGCATGGTAAACAGGTCCATGCTCAGAAGGACTCGGCACCCTATATCTCCAAAGTACCAGTCTCGGGCTAGGTAGGTGAACAACACGAAGGGGATTGTGGAGAGGTAAAGTAAATCGGCCAGTGCGAGGTTCATGACGTGGACACACAAGGAGCCCGCCGGTCTCGGCGACAAGGCCGTTATCACGAGTACGTAAATATTTCCAGAGAACCCCAAGGCGAACATAACGGTAAGGAGAGCACTTAAGCTGGAGGTAACCAAGACTTCTTCATCGAGTAAACCTGACAGTTCCATGGAGATGTTGGTCTCCTCATGAGCTTCCATGTTTCTTCTGAGGCTGTCGAGTTCCAAACAAGTGGGACAGAGGTGTACAGTGATCTGTAATATTCCTGAATTCGGTTCTTCATCGGTTAATGTCAGCTTTGATAATGAGTTCCCAACACAGTCAGTATCTCAGGTCCCGGTCATTCGGTCCAAGCGTGGTCATCTGTGTAGCACTCATACCACCTCTAAGAGACGTGTACATGATGATCTTTGCACCAAGCTGAATCTAATTATTAAGAATGATGTAGAGTGATTGCAGGACTGGAATAGTTCAGGTCTCTTCTGTGTGTTGCCGTCTTGGCTCTCTGTATGCTCATTTCTCATCTCTGCTTCACATACGTTGGGTTCCGTTGACAGAGAGGTGTGCAGACTGAGACAGAGATGTTATTTACACCCTCGGTAACCTTCAACCAGAACTCCGCCCCTCATTACAAGTGGACCTGAACGCTTGTAAAGGACAGAAGGAAAACGTATAGAAATGCATTCTGTATGTTCAGTATTTAGAGAGTTTATCTTGTCTAATCTCCCCTTATCTGTGACTAATCACAAGTTGTAATCTGATCCCTAAGGGCCTATACACACTGCTGCGCCTGCGCTGCGTTTTTTAAAACCGCATCCGATTTTTAAATCACAAAGCGTTTATGAAAATAGAATCAGTGTGTACAGGTCTTTCACGATTTCCATGATTTTTCAAAAGACCTTGCGATTAAAGGGAACCAGGGACGAAGCACCCTTGTGTATTTTACCATATATATCAGTGGGAACATTAGAGGAAACGCCTACCCTGCTCTCTGTTTCATCCTCACTGCTAAAAGTGTCTGTTATCAGCTGTGATAAGAATCCCGGACTGAGCATTCAGTCTGGCTTTGTAGGGAATAATTATAGCTGAGTCATTATAGCAGAGCCACAAGGGGGCAGGCTTGGGCTTGAAAAGACACCAGAGAAGGCAGACTCAGCTATAATCATTCCGTAGCAAAGCTAGACTTAATGCTCAGTCGGGGATTCTTATCAGAGTTGATAACAGTCAGATTAAACAGAGAACAATGAAACAAAGAGCAGATTAGGTGTTTACTGTCATGTTCCCACTGATTTATAAGGTAAAATACAAGAGGGTGCTTCATCTCTGGTTCTCTTTAAAAAGCTCATGCAATTTTAAAAGCGCAAGCGCATCAGTATGTACAGGCCCTTAGCTGTGTCAGCTGACGGCCATGGCAGAGCAGCTAATTGGTAAACACAGGATGTTAACCCTATGTCTGCTTCCATGAAAGCAGGTAGTAGAAACACTGCAGATTTCTCAGCTGTAACAGACATGTTTTTCTTTAAAGGTTATTATGCTGTTGCTTATCTGTTAGAGCAGAGAGGAAGTTCTGAGTTCAGGTCCTCTTTAATTTGTTCTCCAGTCCTCTTTTTTTTTTTTTCTTCAGAGAAATGTTTTATTAGTTTAAGAAAACACCCCGGAGACGACACTGTTTGCAGTTTACTACAATTATATTTTGTAATGCAAATATAGAATACATACTTTTACATTTGGCTGAAATGTTCTTTTTACAACAGGCTAGGAACACACAGTCAGACGCCATAATACTGGCGTGTGACGTGTAAAATGTTAAGAGACCGGCGTGCAGATTTCCCGTGTTGAGGTCACGGGTGGGCGGAACCTCATCAGGAACGGGCTAGGTACGCTGCTTAAACTTCGCTGCCACTGGAAAGAAAGAGAGAAGAAATGTAAATATATAAAATTATAAAATTAACTCATCACAATACTCTTAAAGCACCAATATGGCAAACAACTGTAACATATACATGAATTTTACAAGTATACTTATAAAATGTACATTTGTTTGAGAATAAACTGCACTGTACATGTCTTTTTTCCTATGTAGCTGTCACCTAAGGTGGCCACACCTCCCTCGATCTGCCACCACCAGATAGACCATTAGATAGGTCCCTCTCTGATGGAATCTGATCAGAGAGGAATCTATAGCCTGCCCACACATTGCACGCTGATTTCCAATAGATTTCAGCATGAAATGTATTGGAACTCGTCTTACTAGTGCCCCCATCCCCATGCCCGTGTGCAGTGTTAAAAAAAAAAAGCTCACCTGTCACGCCAGTGCAAATCCTGGCTTCCTCAGGAGTCTGGAGTCACTGTGAGTGCCTGTAGTGCGAGACATCGGCCCATGTAGTGACATGGCTACATGCACCGGGGTTACGCCAGACACTGGAGGAGGCATGGGGGACATAGTTACTTGGCAGGGGGGGGACTGGCAGGCGGTCCGATGGTCGTCGGAATTAGAAGAAATGGTCAATAAGATGCAAATAATTTGGAGTTGATGCAGAATTATGCAAATGTTGAATGCAAATTGATGCAGCTTGAAAATGGACCAATTGAGTTTTAGCAGGATTTGATTGGTTCATGTTCAAGCTGCATACATTTGCATCCCAAAAATTTCCATAATGCTGCATCAACTCAAAATTATTTGCATCTCATTGGTCATTCCTAGTCAGAATATCGAATGCCTAAACCGCCACCCAATCAGCGTAGATTTTCTAGAATTCCCCATCGACTGATTTCAAAAGATTAATGGAGTGGCAATTGTTATAATTTAAGTAGGCCTCAGTTATTTGGGCTGAGTTTAAGTAAAAGGCTTGGTTCACAGAGTATACCTTTAAGAAGAGTTTCTCGCAGAAGAGAGGATGAAGACAGTTACCAAGAACATGTCCCGAACATGTCCCTGGTGAAAGGCCACAGGCCTAAACTGCCCCAGACCGTTAGACGGCAGAAAGGTGAACATAGCCAATATTTACCAAACATGGCATTCCTTGTATGAAGGTTAGAAAGCACTCGGAATATTAATTAAGTAGGTGTGTGTCATGACACCACAAGGGGTCTGAGCCAATTGCAGGCTTGGGGGGGTATGGCTCAGATGATGTCACATTTAACTCTTTGGCGACCGGTATTAAAGGGGGTCACAGGCTGAAGAGAGACACTTCTTTCCGCTTCCTATACTGGCTTTAAGTCTTGATTTCTATTTATGTCTTGTCGTCTTAGAGAACTGTATGCTGTATATAGTAGATAGGCCTCCGGGCTATTTAGTATAGATGTAAGGATAGACAGAAGATAAAGACATGTTACCATTCACCAGGAATTGGGACCAAGAGCCTGTAACGCAAAATACTTACTACAGAAGAATCTGCTTTGCTAAGATGTAACGAACTGTACTGTATATCTGTTGACTGAATAAACTCCTAAACTCTGAGGACGCCTGAGGAGTTCTATTTCCAATGCTGTTGCTGTGATGAGAGTCGTGTTTGCAGCTCCTGTTAATGAGTTGCTGGTGCCAAACCAAGGTGTTGTGTTGTTGCCCATAGCAACCAACGTATAGTTTCTTACAGCCATGTTGCGGCATCAGTTCTCCTGTAACCCGATAAAATTATTGGGTTGAGAGGTCAATTGGCCTGAAAAATCAAGTGATGTTTGTGTACCCTTACAGTAGGTAGTTAAAATCTGACAAGTTTTGGACAAGTCCATCTCACAGGGGACTCTCAGGGTTTTCTTTATTTTCAAAAGAGTGGCAGTTGCTCAGTCCAATAGTCTGTAGGCAAGTTGGTGGATGGTATAGATTTTGTATAGATTTGTTTAGATACAAGGAAAGGTTTTGTAAAGAATAAAGAAGAGCCTGAGAATCTCCCATGAGGAAATGGACTTATCCAAAACCTGTCAGTGCCGCAGATTTTGCCAGCAACATAGGAAAAGAAATGTATGTTCCTGTCCTTTAACCCATTGGCAGCATCAAACGAAATGTTGGGGGAGGCACACTTCCCCAGCGGCAGGAAAAATTTGGCCCTGTTGCTAAAGGGTTACATTCGTTTTATCCTCAGCCAGTGGCTCCGATGCCCTGCTGTCCGCACAGTGCGTCTTTTATAGATGATCGTGAAACATGGGAAAAAAACGACCCGAGATGAAAAGCTGCCGTATATTCTGAGGTTCTAGGAGAGAAGTTATTCCTGCCGTCTCTTTAGAGCTGATATCCTCCGGTGGGTCCAGAAATAGCCAATAGAGGATAAACAAGCATGCGCTAAATGGCTGCCTTGTCTGGCATAAGTCAATATACGGAGTGAGACTTAGTAAAGAGATGTAAGGAAATCAGAGCGAGATCGCCAGTGAGGCCCGAGGAGGAAGGAAGGGGAATCGGATATGCCCAGAGCTGCTTGGCTTACCAGAGTATACAGTATATACATGTAAGAGGGGGTATTGTAAAGTTCTAATTATTACCCAGACGTTATTATGGTATGTTGGTGAAATTTTGTCAGGGTCATCGTTGGTCTTTTAGTGCATGCTGTTCAGAAAATCCGCTCATTGTATCATTTATTTCTTTTACAGATTGTGTTAAAGCGGTCCGCTGACTCTCCCTTCAGCTGCGCATCCGGTGTCCCCTCTGTGGCTACAGCGTGATACTCTGCATGTGACCCGACAGCACATACTGGCATGTTACATGACGAGAGACGACACTGTAGCCATGGAGGCAGAATGAGAGAGTTTGTCAGTGGAATGCTGAGAACTGGGTGAGTAACCTTTCAGTCATGCTCCCCTCGTGACTCTACATAGATAGGGAGGGAAAGTAGGTGGTCACTCTGGGAGGGGAGTGAGCCGCCTCTCCACCCTTAGGCGCCTGTAGACACGAGCCTACAGTGCCTTATGGAAAATCCGGCTGGCAGGAAGTGACTAAACTGTGAGATGGAAAAGATTGAGACTCGCAGTGTGATAAAGTTCCTGCAATTGAAGGGTTATAGTGCCCGGCTCAAAAAAAAATAATCCTTTTCATCCCGTTACAACTGCATCAACATCTTTGGACTAGTTTGGTTTTGGACTAGTCCATCTCCTCATAAGGGATTCTCAGGCTTTTCTTTGTTTACAAATGCATTTCCTGAACGACAGTTGCTAAATCTAACTGCCAAAATAGTGTGCAAGTGAGTAGGGAGGCTGGCTGGTATCTTTACTATTTTGGCAGTTAAACTGAAGTTTAGGAAACGCTTTTGAAAACAAAGTAAATTCTAAGAATCCCCCACAATGAAATAGATTACTCCAAAACCCGTCAGTTCTGTCAAATTTTTTAAAGTGAAACTGAAGATCATTTTAAAACAAACAGTTTCACTTACCTGGGGCATCTGCAAGCCCCCAGCAGCTGTCCTGTCCAGCGCCGGTCCTCCACGAGCCTCCGTTCTCTCGCCACCGCTCCATTTGGCTCCTTGACTTGTAAATCGACACCTGCGCAGCCCTGCCAAGCGTTTCCTTTGTAATATCGCTATTGCGGACTGGAACGCGAAGAAGGATACATGTGGCCAGAGCCGTGCAGGCACAGTGGCCCGGCGGTGAAACCGAAAGTAGCCGGCGGTGGGAGAACGGAGGAGCGTGGAGGACCGGTGCAGGAACAGGACGGCAAACTGTTTTTTTAAAATGATCTTCAGTTCCACTTTAAGTCCTTACTTTTTTTTTTTGCACAGCCACACCCCAGTTTGAAGCATTACCTCCTTGTTCTCGGACAGTCATCGGGACGCTGATCACTTTGTCGAATACTTTGATCCAGCTATCTCGCTCAGTCTCGCTCTCACAGGTGAACAGGTAAGTCCGTTCCGGGGTGTTCACAGATATCCCATAACTCCACATGCTTCCTTGCGTGCTTGAGACGGTCTCCGCCTTTACCCGGTACCCCCTCTCACTGCTCCCCAAAAAGATCTCGCCTTTGGCAAAGGCATCCTGAGGGAAACAGATCGGTAATGGTCACACACACGACACAGATATCCACGTACAGACTATTAATATGAGCTGTGACAGATGAAGTCACGATCACAGGGAAATAGGAAATGTGGGCACCTGGGAGCTGCGGTAGTTTGGGCGCTGCCATAGCCCATATTTCCGTCCATAGTTGCAGTGTTATTCATATGGGCGCCTATGGTAGTGGCCAAACTTCTGCAACGCCTGAAAACTTTCATTTTTGTTGTGCTGGATTGGCAACGGTTAATGGGGGCACTCGGGCGTGTGGTTAAGATTGGGCGTTTGCGGGGTTAAGGTTAGGCGTGGATGGAGAGGGGCAGTTGATTAAGGTTAGGCTTCAGAGGGGGAGTGGTTTGGCTTTGGAGAGGGGTGGTTAAGGCTAGGCGTGGATGGAGAGGGGTGGGTGATTAAGGTCAGGCGTCGGAGGGGGAGTGGTTTGGCTTTGGAGGGGGGTGGTTAAGGTTAGGCGTAGATGGAGAGGGGCAGGTGATTAAGGTTAGGATTCGGAGGGGGAGTGGTTTGGCTTTGGAGGGGGGTGGTTAAGGTTAGGCGTGGATGGAGAGGGTCGGGTGATTAAGGTTAGGCTTCGGAGGGGGAGTGGTTTGGCTTTGGAGGGGGGGTGGTTAAAGATAGGCGTGGATGAAGAGGTGCGGGTGATTAAGGTTAGGCTTTGGAGAATGAGTGGTTAGGCTTAGGAGGGGGAGTGGTTAGGCTTCAGAGGGGGAGTGGTTAGGGTTAGGTATCAGTAGAGGGAGGGTTGTGTCTAAGAATAGGGTTAGGTTTAACTGTAGTAAAATATTGGTATCATTTACCGATATTTTACCATCGTAATTGCCCTGCAACAAAGTAAAATATTGGTAAATGTCCTGATGATATTCTACTATTGGTGATTCAATCCATATGATGCAGCCATAGATGAGCTCAGAGCTCATATTTTATGGGGTGCCTCAGGCCCCCATATGTCCCGTTTCAGTGTAACACATAACCGCGTACTATTGAACAACATGGTGGAGTACTTACCAGGGGGTCTTTGAAGTACATTAGTCTGCGGTGATCAAGAGTGAACCACCTCCTTTTAAACGCATCTGTTGGCTAAAAACAGTGAGCATGAAATGCATTAGTTCTGTATCGTACTGTGCCAAGGCCAACATAGCTATCCCTGCACAAATATTCAAATGCAATTGCTAAAACTAAAATACAACACTACGAGATCGTTCCACCAAACACAAACTGGCAACTTGCAGAAGTACAGTCGTTTTTTAGTCGGCTACTACATTCCTAAACAGCTATAATGTTTTATGATATGTGATGGGCAGTGAGATGCTAATAGGGCTGAGTTTATGCTGATTGTATGCAAATGTATGCAGCTTGGAGATGGCCAGTGAAATGTTTCTGATGGAAGCTTTTCTCCTAGTTAATCTGAAATCCCCCCTTTGCTTCAGCCCAGCCCTCTATATTGTTAGAAATAATATTTTCTATTATTTCAAACTGTTTACTTTGTATAAATGAATTTATATGCTCAGAGGTGCCACACTGATTGCCACAGACTCTGTTTAGTCTGGGAGTCTCTGAACTTCCTGCCAGTCACTCAGATTGTGCAGCTGTGGAAAACAAACAACATCTGTCCGCACTCAGTGCAGCTGACTACTCATGCTAAAAGAGAAAAGCACCTGGTCTGCCAGTACTGAAAACTAGTGCAAGGCAAGAGTATAGGATAGGAGGTGTGGAGAGCTCATCACAGTCTTATGCTAGGTACACACCATACAATTTTCTGTTAGATAGATGGTTCGATAGATAATTTCTGACATGTCTGATCTTATTTTCGATAATTTTTCTGGTCAATTTCTCATAGAAGTGAATGGAAATTGATAAGAAAATCGATTGAACAGAAAATCGAACAGAAAATTGTATGGTGTGTACCTAGCATAACTGGGTGCCCCATGATTACACAACTGCGCTCGTTACAGCTGAGACAGGAGCTAAACATCTAATGGAGGATGTTTGCTTCCAAAATAATTAGCATGCAAAGGATTTCGTACTAGACCCTTCCACCGCGATGAGGTGATCCTATCAGAGGGGACCCTAGCAACTAGCCATTAAAATGGAGGAAGGGGTACAGCGTGGACAGCGCACAACCCTAACTTCTTTTTAAAATGACCCAAACAACTGACATGCAAACATAACCATGCTAAATATTTTGTACAAAAACGGTATGTTCTATCTTTCTGTTGTGAAGCATTTTACATTATTATCTCAGTAATTTCCAATGATTTCCCATTACCTTTGGCCCTGTCTTCTCCATGTATCCTTCCTTCAAAAAATTCTGAGGAAGATGGCTTACGATCTAGAAACAGAAAAAAAAGAAAACCGTGTTTAGACAAATATGAACTGTGACTAATGGTGGCCATACATGGTACAATTTTTTTCATCCAATCTTATCATTTCTATGTAATATGAGGGAACTGCCTAAATTATCCTTTCAGTATATTCACGTAATTTACCCATATACTACCATTAATAGAAACGCTACGTATGTGTCATTCAGGAGCGTAACTAGGATCCACCGGGCCTACCTGCAGAAATTCTGACGTTCCTCGCGCTAGTGTCTACAGGAAGTAGCGTCAGACAGTAGAGCGAGGAACATCCGCGGTTTAACGCAGGAAGGTATGTGTCCCTGCCCGCTGCCCACGTTCGGAAGTACGCTCAACACAAACTAGCTCAGCACATTGCGCAGTATTTGAATTACTTAGGCATTTGCAATATCGGTGTGTAGACAACATCGTTTGAAACTCATCATTTCTCCTTGCCAGGGGTGAAGTCGTCTGCGGCACATTAGTCGTTTGTTTCCGTCGACTTTGATTAATCTTGTGTACGGACCTTAAAGGAAACCTGAGCTTACAAAAACCAAAAGATTTATACATACCTGGGGCTTCCTCCAGCCCCATCCGCTCGGATCGCTCTAACGCCGCCGTCCGCAGCTTCGGGAACTGCTGTCAGTCAGAGCCAGTCTACGCCGGAGAAGTGCGCTCTTTGCGTATCGCTCTAACAGTTGCTGGGGAGATACGTAGAGGGCGCACTTCTCTTTTGTCAGACTGGCTCCAAATGACGGAAGTGACGGAGGACAGCGGCGTGGGGGCGATCCGAGCGGATGGGGTTGGAGGAAGCCCCAGGTATGTATAAATCTTTTGTTTTTTGTGAGCTCTGGTACACTTTAAAGTCCGTACACAAAATTAATTAAAGTCGACGGAAACAAACGACCAATGTGCCGCAGACAACTTCATCCCTGGCAAGGAGAAATGATGAGTTTCAAACGATGTTGTCTACACACCGATATTCCAAATGCCTAAGTAATTCAAATACTGCGCAATGTTCTGAGCTAGCTTGTATTGAGCGTATTTCCGACCCTATGGCTTATCAGCTAAGAGTAGTAGTAGTAGTAGAGTGGATCAGAAGAGGAAGACCTTCCCAAGGCAGTATTGATATGTGATGCGATTTCAGCCCAGTAGTGCTCCACTTGACCACAGGGCAGAACCACCACGTGTGGATAAACAAATCAACCCGAGCACAACCCCTGAAGCATAAATTCTACTTGGCAGGGGAGATGGGTAGAGCTTATATGGGCTGAGTTAAAGAGACTCTGTAACAAAATTTTGAGCCTTATTTCTTCTATCCTATAGGTTCCTATGCCTGTTCTAATGTGCTCTGTCTTACTGCAGCCTTTCCTACTTGCACTGTCTCTGTAATAAATCTTATCTTCTTTCCTCTGTCGGCTCTGTCGGGCTGAGGCTGGAATGTGTGGAATGTGCAGCACTGCTTGTCATTGGCAGAAGCTTTACACACCCTCTCCAAGCTCTGCATGAGTCACACAGTAAGCTGTTCACACTGTGGTTAGAAGCCATGTCTTTTGTTTGTAAACACTGCATAAAACTGTTAATTACAAGCCAGGATTTCAGCAGAGAGTGGCAGAAACAGCACAGAGGGGCCCAGGAGAACATAAGGAATAGAATGGTATGCTTTTTATTGTAAGAATTTTACAGTACAGATTCTCTTTAAGTGCGGTGAAGGACTTTATAGTTGGTCACAATGGCCTACATTCAATTTACTTTTGCTCCTGAGTGTTCCCCTAGGTGATATTTTCACATCTTGTCATAAAATGCCTTTAAAGCCACCAGCAAGCAAGAAAACACTCAAAATAATTTTGATAGTTGTTTTTCACCAACTTTTTGGTACTTTTTCAATTGTAAAAAGCTGAAAAGTTAAATTTAAAGAGAAGATGAAAATTACCTCGTAGGAGATAATTTAGGAGAAAAAGTTAATTGCATGTGAGCCGATATGTGAAAAGTAGCTACTGCCCTTTACTAATGTAAGACAGCACACTTAGACCATCGTTCAGGGTGAGGCCCCCAGTGAAACTTTGATGAGGCCCCCCAATACTCCTACCCTTTCACTTGCCTACCCCTGGTGATCCTCACCAGGTCCGGTTCTAGTAGCAATAGGGCCCCCGGGCAAAATTAACCCCCGGGCCCCCCAATAAACACCCCCAATACAAAAATCGGCAGTAGGGACTCTTTATTTCAGCCAAATCTCCACCAAAGGACCCTGAGGAGGACCCTGACACCAACTGGCTCACCTGAAAACTCTGTAGGGGCATCGAGGAACAACAGTTAAGTTGAGGGGAGACACCTTGGGGGCCCCCTACAGGTTCTGGGGACCTAGGGCAATTGCCCCCTTTGCCTCTATGGTAGCGCCGACCCTGACCCTCACGGCCTGAGGGCCCATCTTGCAGGGGGTCATCATAAAACAAGTGTGGCCATCGTAATCTCCACACCCATAACCAGTGTACCCACAAACACACCTGTTAGGGGCCCCCTTTATCAGAGGGGGTGAAGTAGTAGTAGGCGCCCCCTTTCAGGTCGGGGCCCCCCTGCGGTGGAGGGGACCGCTCCCCTTTAGTTACGCCCCAGCTCTATTGTAATCCATCTGCATTCCTCCAGAGGGGAATTTTGTACACTGAGCACTATTAGGGCTCGTTCCCACTGTTGCGACGCGATTTCGGCCGCATTTCGACGCTTGTAAAAACGCATGCGGATGTGTTTCCACATGCGTTTTTACCCGCGATTTCGCCTGCGATTTCGCATGGCAGGGTGCCATGCGAAATTAACCATGACACTGCCAGGGCTAAATAAAATTGAAAAAGGTGCGAAATCGCACGCGAAATCGCGGGTAAAAACGCATGTAACAAACGCATGCGTTTTTACTATTAAATACATTAGCGGCGATTCGCACGGATTCCCGACGCAGGCGAAATCGTTGGCTCTTTTGTGCGTTTTTTTCACGCTGAAAAAAACGCACCTCAACAACGCTACAGTGGAAACAGGCCCATCCACTTGTATTACATGTGCGGATCTGCATGCGTTGGACGCATGCAGATTCGCGATAGTGGAAACGAGCCCTCAGTCTAGTGTGTTACATATAATGCAGGTATCGAAGAATCTCTTCACCAAGTACAAGAATGCAGAAAAAATGTGCAACTGGAATATTCCCGCTCACTGACTGCATTCCAGAGAGAACATTTCTTGTGTATTGTTTTTCTTGATAAAGAGGACCGTTCTTCAATATCTTGAAATGATGAATTATTGGCAACTATTAAACAGTTCACCACTGGGGGTTTTTTCTCCCTGAGAACCAAAGCAATTTTCACCTTTCAGCGCTACTCCCTTTCCTTTGCCAATAACTTTATCACTACTTGTCACAACGAAATGATCGATAGCTTGCTTTTTTTTTCACCATCAATTAGGATTTCTTTGGGTGGTACATTTTTGCTAAGAATGATTTTACTCTAAATGCATTTTAATGGGAGTAGTAAGAAAATGTGAAAAAAAAAATATATATCTCAGTTTTTCGTCCATTATAAATTGAAAATAAACCGTGCTACTGTGGATAAAACCCACACATTTTATTTGTCCATTTATCCCGGTGATTACAACGATTAAAATATGTCCCTAGTACAATATATGGCGACAGTATTAGAAGTTAAGGTGTATTTTTTCCATTTGCATCCGTCACTAATTACAAGCCCTTATTTGCAAAAATAACAGTAATATACCCTCTTGACATACATATTAACCACTTCACAACTGAGGGGTTTTACCCCTTGAGCACCAGAGCAATTTTCACCTTTCAGCGTTCCTTCCATTCATTCATCTATAACTTTATTATTACTTATCGCAATGAAATGAACTATATCTTTTTTTTTTCACCACCAATTAGGCTTTCTTTAGGTGGGACATTATGCCAAGAATTAATTTATTCTAAATGTGTTTTAATGGGAAAATAGGAAAAAAATGTGGGAAAAATGCATTATTTCTCAGTTTTCGGCCATGATAGTTTTTAAATAGTGCATGCTACTGTAATTAACCACCCTGGCGTTCTATTGAGATCGCCAGGGCGGCTGCGGGAGGGTTTTTTTTTTAAAGGGATACTGTAGGGGGTCGGGGGAAAATGAGCTGAACTTACCCGGGGCTTCTAATGGTCCCCCGCAGACATCCTGTGCCCGCGCAGCCACTCACCGATGCTCCAGCCCCGCCTCCGGTTCACTTCTGCAATTTCTGACTTTAAAGTTAGAAAACCACTGCGACTGCGTTGCTGTGTCCTCGATCCCGCTGATGTCATCAAGAGCGCACAGTGCAGGCCCAGTATGGTCTGTGTCTGCGCAGTACACTCCTGGTGACATCAGCGGGAGCGAGGACATGGCAAATCAGGCGCAGTGGTTTTCTGACTTTAAAGTCAGAAATTCCAGAAGTGAACCGGAGGCGGGGCCGGAGCATTGGGGAGTGGCTGCGCCAACACAGGATGTCTGCGGGGGACCATTAGAAGCCCCGGGTAAGTTCAGCTCATTTTCCCCCGACCCCCCTACAGTATCCCTTTAAATAAAAAAAAACTATTTCATGCAGCCAACTGAAAGTTGGCTGCATGAAAGCCCACTAGAGGGCGCTCCGGAGGCGTTCTTCCGATCGCCTCCGGCAAGCATAAGTAACAAGGAAGGCTGCAATGAGCAGCCTTCCTTGTTTGGCTTTCCTCGTCGCCATGGCGACGAGTGGAGTGACGTCATGGACGTCAGCCGCCTCCGATCCAGCCCTTAGCGCTGGCCGGAACTATTTGTTCCGGCTGCGCAGGGCTCGGGCGGCTGGGGGGACCCTCTTTCGCCGCTGCTCGCGGTGGATCGCGGTGGATCGCCGCAGAGCGACGGCGATCAGGCAGCACACGCCGCTGGCAAAGTGCCGGCTGCGTGTGCTGCTTTTTATTTCATCAAAATCGGCCCAGCAGGGCCTGAGCGGCACCCTCTGGCGGTAATGGACGAGCTGAGCTCGTCCATACCGCTAAGGTGGTTAAAACCCATGAAATGTATTTGCCCATTTGTCCCGGGTATAAAACCATTTAAATTATGTACTTATCACAATGTTTGGCGCCAATATTTTATTTGGAAATAAAGGTGCATTTTTTTCAGTTTTGCGTCCATCCCTAATTACAAGCCCATAGTTTATAAAGTAACTGTAACGATTGGTGTCAGCACGCAGAGAGAATCTGATTATTGGTGATTTGCAGTATCACCAAGAATGCAGATATATACCCGATTATTGATGATCTGCAGAATCACCGATAATACAGATATATTGCTAACCTATGGACACCTTTTGGGTATGTGAGTGTTTGGTGCAACAGTAGTACTTTGAGCAATGCACATGCGGTGCTAGAATACTGCTCGGGAAGGCACAGGAACCTTTCAGCAGCCTGAGGCTCTCCAAGGGGAGGAGTCAGGCTGGAGGTAGGAAGGACCAGGGAGTGAGTGACACCCGAAGGTGGATGTCACTATCTGGTCTGGAGACTATCTCTTAAGGGGAGAGATAGCTCTCGAGGTCGGGCACGCCGGGTCGGTAACACACTGACAGATAAAGTACAAAGACAGAAGGCTGATTCGGTATCCAAGGCAAGCAGGGTCTGGCAACGGTAAATCAGATATGCGAGGTACCGAATCAGAAGACAGAGGAGTAGTCAGAAAAGCAATAAGTCATAACAGATATCAAACAATGCCTAGTCTGAGTGCGAGGTCCTTGGTCTCAGCACCCTGGAACTAGTCTGAATAATAACACAGATTAATAGTAGGTCTGAGTGCTTCCACGTAGTGATCGCAATGGCAGACAACCAGCAACTGGCAAGCAAGCTGTATATATAGTTGCAGGACTCTGCCGCCCCGCCCGAGCCACTCAGCCAATCAGGAGTCCAGCAGGAATCAGCTGATCATCCTGATCAGCTGATCCATCTCCAGCTGGTATAAAGGTCCTGACTTCTGGCGGGTGCGCGCGTAGCTCTCCATGCAGGTGCACTAACAGACCCAGCCACACCAGACACACACTGCTGCGTGCAAACCGCCGTGTTGGACGCGGAGCCAGCCGCCTTGCTGTCAGTACACGCGGTGGCTTTTCCGCGTTTTCTCACAGTAACAGTGTTACACCCTCTTGATATACAGTAAATATTTAAAGAGTTCAGTCCCTAAGGTAACTATTTATGTTTTTTTTTTTTATTAGAATTTTTTTTTTAATTACAAAAAAAAAAATAAAAAAAAAATGGGGTGTGTGGGAGGTAATGAGTTACTTTTTTGTGTAAAACGAATGTGTTTGTATATGAAAAATGCTTTAGGATGTAGTTTTACTATTTGGCCACAAGATGGCCACAGTAACTTTTTGGTTATGCGACCTGCAAGCGTAGGAAGTACGCTTTCAGGAAGTTCAGGGAGGCTGGGAAACTGTTTTTTTTTTTCGCAATGATCGCGCTGCTTCTCATAGAAGCAGCTGATCATTGCGGGGGCTTAGATCAACAAACCGGAACAGTTTTTCCCGTTCATTGATCTCCAGGCGAGCGCGGGAGCGTGCGCACGAGCGAGCGGGAGCGCGGGCAGCGGCGGGAGCGCGGGAGGTGTGGATATCTCCGTCCCTGGGGGTGAAAGGATGGAAAAAGGCACGGTAATATCCACACCACTGGGGGTAAAGTGGTTAAAAAATTTCAGTCCTTAAGGTAACTATTTTTTTTTAAAGTGGACCTGAACTCAGAACGTCCTCTCTGCTCTCAAAGATACGCAACAGCATAACAACCTTTAAAAAAAACACATCTTTGTTACAGCTGTTACAAATCCTGCAATAAATCTGCACCGTTTTTACTTCCTGAGAGACATCTTGTTAAGATCCTGTGCTTTCAAATGAGCTTATCTGCCTTATCTGCCGTGGCAGTCATGTAACATAGAGGAGAGATCAGATTACACCTTATAATTAGACACAAATGAGAGGGAATTAGACAGTAAACTCTCTAAATACATACAGGGTGCATTTCTCTTTTTTCCTTCTGTCCTGTGCAATAGTTCTGGTTCTCTTTAAGCAAACAGCTTAGCAGTGTTCCTGCATAGCAAAGTGTTATCTGACCCTCATTGCTCTGTGTCAGTATGCGCATAGTACAGTGTGATTGTAACTCAAGATAAGGAGATGCTTTGGATGCCTTGCAGGAAACATGAGTTCTACATGACTGGCTATTAGCTTGTTGTGTGAGTTCCTTCTTCCTTCTGCCACTTCTTATAGACCGCTGCACTTTATACAGTAGAATCTAGTAAACTACTTTGCCAGGTCCCTAGAAGTGTACTATAACGGGAATCCACTGTACATAGGATATTACACTATGACTATGGTAAGGATAAGGCCCGGTTCACATTAGCGTTCGCTGTCCGGATTCACCTGATCGGATCCGGACCGTATACTGTAGAAATGGAACGGACGTTCGGCATAACAATGCAAAGTCTATGCGGCCGTTCACACGCGTCCGTTCCGTACGGACCGGAGCCGGACCGGATCCGGACTCCGGCCACTTTTCCAACATGCACTATTTTTAAGGTCCGGCTCATCCGGCCGACGCCCCCGGACCGGAGCCTGACTGCACCATCCGGATATAGAAACCAATGGGAAACAACAACACAGAACACACTGGAGACAAACACCGGACGTTCTACCCTACTTCCTATGCGTTTTCTAGCGGCCATTTTGGATGGGGACACATGGGCCCAGCATTTCTGGAGTGGAGCAGCAGTGAATTTTGTGCTGGAGCTGTTTGGCAGTATGTGGGACGTGGAGGTGAGGCCTACAGCGGAGGACCTGATTCTACAGGTGCAGCTTCTGCTGACCTCCCAGACCCCAGGAATTTATATAGTGTGTGTTATCTCTTAAAAAACGGATCCGGATCGCAGCCGTATTCATACCTGATTAAAAACGTATGCAAACGGACCGGATCCGGATAGGAACCGTACAGGTCTGGTACGGTCCGGACATCCGGTCCGTTTTTCCCAAAAACGCAAGTGTGAAGGGGGCCTTAGACTGTGAGCTCCTCTGAGGACAGTCAGTGACATGACTATATACTCTGTAATGTGCTGCAGATGTCAGTGCTATATAAATACATAATAATAATAATATGGTAGGACATTAGATTATGACTATGGTAGGGATTAGATTGTGAGCTCCTCTGAGGACAGTCAGTGACATGACTATGCACTCTGTAAAGTGCTGCAGGAGATGTCAGTGCTGTATAAATACATAATAATAATAATAATAATATAGTAGGACATTAGACTATGACTATGGTAGGATTAGATTGTGAGCTCCTCTGAGCACAGTCAGTGACATGACTATGTACTCTGTAATGTGCTGCAGAAGATGTCAGTGCTACATAAATACATAATAATAATAATATGGTAGGACATTAGATTATGACTATGGTAGGGATTAGATTGTGAGCTCCTCTGAGGACAGTCAGTGACATGACTATGTACTCTGTACAGTGCTGCAGAAGGTGTCAGTGCTATATAAATACATAATAATAATATGGTAGGACATTAGACTATGACTATGGTAGGATTCGAGTGTGAGCTCCTGAGGACAGCCAGTGACATGACTATGTACTCTGTACAGTGCTGCAGAAGGTGTCAGTGCTATATAAATACATAATAATAATATGGTAGGACATTAGACTATGACTATGGTAGGATTAGACTGTGAGCTCCTCTGAGGACAGTCAGTGACATGACTATGTACG